>NC_060149.1:39079626-39382657 GCF_021461385.2 Schistocerca piceifrons | reverse complement strand
GGGCGAGGTGTGTACTGTGCGTCGCTGGGTGAGTAAGTTTTAAGATGTTGAGGTGGGAATATCTGACCTGCGTGACAAACAAAGAGTTGGACGCCCTGTGAGAGCAACCACCGAGTTTCACAAGCAAAAAGTTGGCAGATTGATTCAGGACCATCGTCGTATCACTCAGAGAGAAATTCCAAGCACAATCGGCGTTTCACAAGAAAATGTGTCACATTATTGCTTGGATGATGCGCTTCACCCCAATATTTATCCTTCCTTCCAACTCTGAACCTGGCCTCCACTCCTCTCTTCCCTTATCTCTCTCTCCTCCCCCTCCCCATCTGCTGTTATCTCCCTCCTATCCCCTCCATCTTTCTCACTTCTCCTTTCCCAGTCCTTGAGCTCTTTCCTAAGCTGCTCCCTCCCCCCTCTATCTGTCTCCTGCTCTATGGTGTGCTACTGGCTCTCCACTAGTCACTTGCTGCCCCCTCCCGTCATCCACCGACCATCTTTCTATCTTACCTCTCTCCTTCCTCTCTAACCGCCCATCCTTTAGCAAGCCCTTCTGCTTTTAATGCAAGTTACACTTTCGCGTTTCGGTGCTCGCAGTGTGTGATCAGTGTCGTCGTCCCGTGTGGCTCTCATTGCTGTGATAAGCGTTTTTAATTGTACTCTTCGGGCCACCAGTGTTTATCTGCTCGTCTTCGTCAAGTGTCATTTTAATTATATGTGGAAATTATATAAACGTCCCTTGTGAAACTATCCCTTTTTTTGTATATTTTAACGCCCATTGTTTCCCCTTTTCATGTGGAAACTTCATCTTTTATCTCCATAGTTTACGTACGTACTGTGACTCCTGTGTTGTTTTATGTAGTCTCTTGGCTGAAGAGCAGTGAATTGTGCTGCTGCCAGCCCACATCTGCCCGCATGAGCAGGGGTATGAAATAACAACTAAGGAAAAAAAGAAATGTGAAACATAATTACTTCTGACTGTTTTGTTCAGAGAATTTTTTTTTTCTGTGCTCAAGCGCAACTTTCGTATATCATGTAATAAATGAGGAAGAATAGATGCAAATATAAACAACACGATTCTTGTAACTTTTTGCCCCTTTGGAAAGGGAAGACGTTAACTTACGTCCTGACAAGTACTAATAGTTGCATTCACAGACGAAAACATATCACTTAGTTGCAATGACATTGTTCGCCTGACCAGAAATACCAGTTAGCAGATAATTAGATTTATTGTACATGTAAGTGCCTCCAGTTGTTACTTACGATTAATTTACGTTGATAAATGACAGTTAGCCTTGATTGATGCAATACGCGAATTCGTAAACTACAATCAAACTAGAGGTGGCAAAAAATAACGTAACTGATAGAAATAACCGCTTACTGAAAAGCAACAGTTACTGCGATAACCGTTCCTCTGATACAGGCAGTTATTTCAATAACTGTCTAATGGCAACAGTGCCTCGCGCCATCTGTTGACCGATGATCGTACTACGCTTTCCCGTCAACTCGTCGGAGATCTGGCTAGGAACTAAGGAGAGGGTAGACCATTTGGAAGGCGTTCTATAGTCCATGGGAATAACTGTGAGACTGCGCGCCATCTGTTGATAAGAACTGTGTACTATATCATGCGCCTTCGTTACTTTTAGCACAAACAATTAAATAAGGTTAATGTCCGAGCGGTGGCTGATAGGAGCTGCAGTACAGGCATTAACCAGTGCGGCCGTTCCCTTAAGCCACTGCCTCATATGTCAATTTAGCTTGGACGGGTTGTATAAAGAGAGGTACCATAAGGAATTCGAGCGACTATGGAAATCACTGTCAGAGACCGGTATTTACCTCTGCATCAGAGGGTTGGATCCCCTCATTCGAAAGCGCCAGATTCCAAAGCCTGGGCTACTCTCTGGTTGGAATCTCCGCTTTCGAAGATTGTGTTCGTCTGTCTGTCTGTCTGTCTGTCTGCCCGTCTGCCCGACGCTTACTGTTGTAGCTGTTCGCACGTCCGTCCGTCCGTCCGTCCGCCTGCCTGCTCGCTGTCTGTCTCCGCTGCTGCCTGCTGTCCGACCGTCCGTCTGTTCGCCGCCGACGCCGCCTGCTGTCCGTCCGTCTGTTCGCCGCCGCCATCGCCGCCAGCCGGTGCTCGCCGCCGCCGCCGTCGCCGGCCGGTTCTCGCCGCCGCCGCCTGGTCGCCGCCGCCGCCGTCGCCGTCCAGTTCTCGCCGCCGCCGCCTGGTCGCCGCCGCCGCCTGGTGGTCGCCGCCGGCCGGTTCTCGCTGCCGCCGCCGCCGCCACAGTCCGACCCCGGTCGTCCAACCCTGGTCTTCGTCCGTCTGCGTCCTCGTCCATCTTCGTCTTCATCCGTCTTCGTCTTTTCCCAGTTTGTGTCCTTTCCTTTTCGTGCTGTGCGTTTTTTCTCCCCGTCATCATGTCCGCCCCCACCACCAACGTCACCACTACCACCACCGCCATCGTCTATATATCCCCTTCCGCCGCCTCCACCACTATAACTTGGTGTGCCCAGTCCCACCCCCCTCCTTCCATCCTACATCTCCTCACTCTCCCTTCACCCTCTATCTTTGTCGCCCCCTCTCCCGCTTCTTCCTTTCACTCCTATCGTTCTGATCCTTTCCCCCCACTCCCCCAGCCTGTCCGGCTCGGGTGGTGGCCCGTCGGGCCACTGTCCACGCCCAGCTCTCCCCCTCGCCATCGCCATCGCCATCACTGCCACCGCCACCGCCACCACCGTCATCATCGTCGCCGTCGCCTTCGCATTTGCCGTCACCGTCACCATCTCCGGCGCCGACTGCTGCGTCCACACCGGGACTTGTCCCTTCCCACCACCTCCCCATCACTCCCGTCCCTCCTGTCACTACCTGCCCTTCAGCCGCCGTCAAACGCCCTAGTGACACCCCCACCTCTTCCGCTCCCAAAAAGGCCCCGCCCCGACCTCCATCCCCCCCCCCAGGGTGCCATGGATGTCTCCCCACCTGGCCCTGCTCCCTCCTCCTCCTCCTCCTCCTCCCCCCATGTATATACAAATATCTCCTGTCCCATCCCGATCCTTCCTTTCTCGAGGCCCGGAATCTCTCCCTCCTCCTCCGCCAACATTTCCCTGGTGCCCCCATCTCTCTCCATACTCCCAGACGGGATTCTGTTCTCATCTTCTCCACCAGCCCAACCCTCCATACTGACATCCTCTCCTGCCTCCCCATCACCCGTTTTGGTCAAAACGCCTCCCTTACCCCTGCTCCTTCTCCATCTCCTACCCGCCAACCCCAGCCCCCGCGTCGCCCGCCGACTTTCACCGCCGTGATCACTCGGCTCAGTCCGTCGATCACGGAGGAGGAGGTGTTGCGGAGCTCAAGGCCCATCCAACGCTGGAGGTGCGGACGGTCCGCCGCATTTTCAACTCGGCCGGCCCCACCCGCCTTATGCGGGTTTTCTCTGAGGACGCCCCCTCCATTGACCATCTCCTGAAGGAGGGTGCCCTCCTCTTCAACCAGCGGTACAAGGTCGACCCCTCCCGTTCCCCTCCTCAATACCTGCGCTGCCAGAGGTGTCTGCGCTATAATGCACACCCAACAGCTGAGTGCCGCGAGGCCCCCACCTGCCCGCATTGTCGGCAAGCGCACTTCCTCCGGCAGTGCCCTAACCTCCAGTCTCCCTCGCCGCCCGTTCCATATTCCAACTCAAGATGTACGCCACCTACTCCAACAACCAGGCCCATTTCACCTTCTCCTGCCTTGACACCCTCGTCTAAATCCCTGTCATGGCCCGACAGCAACGTATCCTTTTCAACAACATCCGCTCCCTTACCGCCAACAAGAACCTCTTCCTGCACACCCTTGCCACCCACCGCGTGGATGCCTTCCTCCTTTATGAAACCTTCCTCCAACCCCACCACACCATCCACACTTTGCCCTATCTCCTCCACCGCTCCGATAATCCCCTCCCCATTGCGCGTGGCGGAGTTGCTATTGGTCACCGCCGCCAGATCCCCGTTCGGCTCCAACCTCTTCTTCCCGACCCCACCGAAAACCTGATCATTAGTCTCTTCTTCCCCGGCCTTCCTGTTACCTGCGCCACCATCTATGTCCGCCCCAACGCTCCTCTTCCCTTCGACTTCCTCTCCCACGTCGACCGTACATTCTCCTCCTACGTGATCGCCGCCGACCTCAACATCCATAGTCGTTCCGCTGCCCCGTTACGGCGGTGGCATCGGTTCCTCTCCACCCTTCAAGGCGATCTCATCCCCATCCCCCAGCACACACGTTCTGAATCCAACTCCACTCCCGATGTTATTCTCTCCACCCCCAACCTCCTTGGTCGCATAACGGTGGATGTCCTGGAGCCTATTGGTAGTGACCATCTCCCTGTCCTCATCACCGTTTCAGACGGACGTCGCCCCCAACCCGACCCTCGTACTGACCCTCCCCCTAAGTTTGTCCATGACTATTCCCGTGCCGACTGGAATGCCTACCGGGATACCCTCTCCATCCAGGTCGATAGCCACCCCTTCACCTACCGCCACCCTGACGATGTCACCCATGCCGCCTCCTTTCTCCAGCAGACCTTGTCTGAGGCCGTGGAGGCCCACGTCCCTACTGTCGCCATCCACCCCCACCGTCCTACCTTACCCCCGCAGGCCGTTATCCTCCTCTGTGAATCCCATCGTCTCTACCGTGCCTTCCTCCGCACGCGTGACCCGGACACACTACGACGCTACCGGCAACTCCAGCGACACATTCGTAATTTGCTCGCGGCTAAGAAACGCCGGGACTGGCGACAGACATGCACCCGTTTAAATGCTACCCTACCAATCAACTCGTCCAAGTTCCGGTCAGCCTTCCGTCGCCTTACCGGAACTAAACCCTCCCCCTATTATCCTCTTCTCCATGATGATCACCCTTTCCCTGACACCTTTAGTAAGGCCAATCACTTTGCCTCCTACCTCTCCGATGTGTTCTCCATCCCCGATGATCCCCAGTTCGATTACTCCCTCTACCCGGATATCCGCGATCGAACTGACACCTCCGTCCCTCCCCTCGTTCCTGGTTTCCAGTACTTGGGCAACATTGCACACACGGAACTCAATGCCCCTATCACTACACAGGATGTCATTGCTACACTCCGCACCAAACGCAACACTGCTCCTGGTCACGATCGTGTCACCTACCGTCACCTTCGTGAAGCTCCTGTCTCTTTCCTCTCCACCCTGGCCAGGCCCTACAATGTAGTCCTGTCCACCGGTTACTAACCCGACCTGTGGAAAACCTCCCATATCCTCATGTTCCTTAAACCCGGCAAACCACCGTCCGCCGTCTCCTCCTACCGCCCCATCAGCCTTACCTCGGTCTTCAGCAAGGTCCTGGAATCTATCCTCACCCGCTGCATCCACCAGCATCTCCGCCAGCACTGCCTCCTTCCCATCACCCAGTGTGGCTTTCAGCCGTCCTTCTCTTCCGACGACCTTCTCCTTCACCTCACTCATCTCCTTTCCGAACAACTAAATTCCCGTCGCTCCACAATCTTCCTCTCCCTGGACCTCGAACGTGCCTATGACCGCATATGGTATTCCGGTCTCCTCTTCAAGCTCCAAACCTTCGTCCTTCGCATTAACTATGTCCGTCTGATCGGCTCCTTTCTCTCCCGCCGTCCTTCCTATGTCACCGTCCGTAACTCAGATTCCTACACCTTTTTCCCCTCCGCCGGTGTGCCCCAAGGCTCCGTCCTCTCCCCCCTTCTGTACCTTTTGTACACGGCGAACATGCCACCACCGTCACCCCCCGTCCACCTTCTCCAGTTTGCCAATGACATCGCCTTCCTTGCCCTTGCCCCCACCCTACAGCGCTCCCAAAACCTTCTCCAATCCCATCTTGACCGATTCACCGCTTGGTGCAACCAGTGGTTGCTCAAGGTCAATCCCTCCAAAACCCAGGCGATCATTGTAGGCAAAACCACCCCTTCCTTCCGCCTCCTTGATTTCTATCTCACCATCTATGGCCGTCCTATCGCCCTCACTCCCACTCTTAAGCACCTTGGCGTCACCCTCGACCGTCACCTCTCCTGGACTCCTCACCTCCGGACAATCCAAGCCAAGGCACACTCCCGACTCAGTCTCCTCAAGCTCCTCTCCGGCCGTACGTGGGGTCTGGATCCCTCCACCATCCTCCACACCTATAAATCCCTCATCCGGCCTATCCTTTGTTATGCCCATCCGGCTTGGATCTCCGCCCCCCCCGCAACTTTTATAACTCCCTCCAAATCCTTGAACGCCATGCTCTCCGCCTCGCCTATCGCATCCATCTCCCCTCCCCTACGCAGATCCTGTACGATCTCATCCTCTTCCCCCACCTCCTCCTTTTCCTTGAAAGGATACGGATCCTGTACACCCCCCATAAACTCGATCCTCCTCAACCGCTCATCTCCCCGATCCTCTCTCACCCCCGCCCGCTGCCGCGCCTGTATTCGCACGTCCCACCCGGTCTCCATCTCTCCACCCTCCTTACCCTCTCCCAAGGTGGCTTCCGCCAGCTCCCCCTCCCTCATGATGTGCTCCTCCCCTCCATCTACCCCTCCTATCAACTTTGATCCTGCCCCATCCCCCTCTTCCGGTGTCCTTTCCTTTAGGCACCCTCCTTCCCTCCCTTCTCTTCCCTTCCCTCCCCTTCTCTTTCCTTTTCCCCCATCCCCTCCATCCACCCTTCTTCCCCCAGGCTTCCCCTCCCCCTTCCTCCCTCCCCCCCATCTCCCCTGCCTGTGGTATCTCTGTTCTCCCCTCTCGCTCACCCGCTCCCCTTCCTCCTCCTCCTCCTCCTCTCTTGGCAGGTCCCCGCACTCACACACGCATAGTGAACATTCGCGCGCCGGAGGTCATCGCCATTAGTGTCTCGTGTGTGTGCCTTCATTTGTGTTTAGTGTTTGTTCGCCGAAACGCCGCCACTGTTCACGTGTACCATCGCCATCATCCCTGTTTTGTGCGCCGTGTCGACTAGTGTCAGTGTTGTTTTCTCGCCAGGCGTGAACGGCTCCGTGTTTTTTGTTTTTTGGTGTCCACGTTGTTTTACCCGCCATTTCTGATTGTATTCTCTGTGTCCCTCTATTTATTACTTTTTGTAAATTTCAAAGCTGAAGAGCGGCATACTCAGCTGCTGACAGCCTGCCTTGTGTAAGGTGATAAAAATTACAATAAAGAAAAAAAAAAAAATTTACCTCTGGCAGTTGTCGTTATCGGCTCACAGTTCTCGCTCTCTGGCAGTTATCGGACTACCATTACAAGTAACCTGGAAGTTGATAACGGAATAACTGTGTGTCTGTGTTCCTGATACAGTGACGCCAGTCTTAGACCCCGGTGATATTACAGAGACGATAGTTACTGGAGCGAACAAATATGTATGTACTTCTTCGGAAATAGCCGCTGACCATCGCGAATGACAAATAACATGTCAGAAAGTATAACAAAATACAGTGGAATATAATAATTATTATCCTCATCATTTGTCAGGAGATTGTCAAAATATGTGAATATATTACAGTAACTGCTATTATTAACAGAACTGATACACTGCCAGAATAAAACACAGTTACTCACTTTTAATAAATTTATCATACACAGAATACCCGATCTTGACTTTTGCAACCAAGTGCTGTCAAAACTGAAATATAGCAGAATTCTTACCTAAGCTGGTCTATCAGTCTCTGTTACGATATTTATCTACAGAGTAGAAGGAGGGGTCAATGGAAGCGTCTGATTCCACCCGTCTGCTTTGACGTAAAGGTGTTGTGGTGTGTGAATGTCATTACGGCACGGTGTTTATGAGTTGGTTTTTGCGTGTGTGTGTGTGTGTGGGGGGGGGGGGGGGGGGGCTGTCGATCTAGGTAGCAGTGCCGGAATTTGCTGGTGGTAATTAATTTTTTTTTCTAGCTGTGATGTTTTGTGTATTTATGAAGTGTTGAATGTGATTTAATTTATGTAGGGATGATTGATTTGTGGACTTTTGGGATTGTGATTTTATTTTTCGCAGTTGTAGGTGTTGGTTTTTTGGCATCAGTAGCTGTGGTGGACCTATATAGGTCACCGGAAATGACCGATTCCCATTTTCATACTTGTACGTGTTGATGTTTTAGTATCGTCATCTGAGGTCGACCTATGTAGGTCAAGGGAAATGTCCGATTCCAATTTTCGTACTTTTATTTGTGGGTATTGGTGTTTTGGTATGGTCACCTATGGTTGACCTATATTGTTCAAGGGAAGTGTCCGATTCCTGCAGATTTTTGTTGGTGTAGCAGAATGCTGTATTTTTTTTTCTTTTTGTTTTTCATTTTGTGTTTTGGGATCACGGTGCGTTTTTTTTTTCTACTAGCTTGTCCTCACCCTAAAACCCCCAACTTCCCGCAGTTGTCCCTTTGGTTTGATTGTATTTTTGGTGGGAAATGTTATTGTATTATTTATATGTATCTTCGTGTTTGTTGCCATGTGTATGTAGTGACGTCATAGACACACTTAAAATAGCCATTTCCGGCATATTGATGACGGGTGGAATCAGACACTTCTGTATCAAATAGTCTTTCAAAAACACCGTAAACCGTGCTTTATCTGAAACCAAGTTTTTAGTGGTAGCTGACTTGCTGGCAGTTTATTGAAAATGCATGTTCCTGAATATTGGACCCCTTTTGGACCACGTAAGTGATTTCAGGTCTTTATGGAGATTGCTGTTCCCGTTTCTAGTACTGATATTATGTATTGAGCTATTGGTTGGAAATACCTGTAACAAATTTCATTAAGGAATAAATATATTAGGAAGCAGTGGTTAGAATACGAAGTTCCTTGAACATGGTCCTACATGATGTTCTTGAATTTATACCACAAACGATTTTTATTACACGCTTTTACATGCGAAAAACTTTTGCTACGTTTGATAAGTTACCACAGAATATGCTCCCTTATGAAATAATAGAATGAAAAAATGTGGTATGCCCTTCCCAACTGAATTTATTATCGAGTTGTAGTCCCAGAAATGTAACACTGTCAACCTTTTCGATCTGCATGTCTTCATATGTTATAAACATGCTGTAGCTGGAGAAATCGAGCAGTTTCCAAATCTGACATAAAACTTGGATTAGCGTACTCACACTTTCCCCAATAGGACTAGCATTTACAGCACAGGAGTAAACGAATCTGTCACATTACGTATATGTTTTGTTGTACTACAAAGCTGTACACTTTATTCTATTATGTGAGCAGCACAAGAAATTAAGCTTCGAATTTAGCCTATACATATTACTTCATACTTAAAAATGCACGTTGTTAACATTTTACTTAAACAGTGCTTTGGCGAAGTTCCGCGTACTTTCTGTCGCAACTGCGAAGATAATATTTCTAACAGCGGCCGATAACGTACAAAAATATAATATGAAACACTAATAATCGTTCTAACATCAACTAAAATGTACCCGGAGTTAATAAGCTAAGGTTATGACACGATTCATACTACTCACAGTTATACAGATAACTAAACTGATGTATTTCAACCACGTCGTTATTTAACTGTAGCCCCGCGGAATATTCGGTATTCGCTAGCGTAAAATAACTTGACAGTTATTAATAACAGTTAATGATAACGGATACTCCACAATAACCGTTTGGCCCGCCTCTAAAACAAACTCTGCTTTAAGCTTCATTTACCGAATGATATTTTCTATAGACAAGACAGAAATGGGAAAGCTGCATATAATGTAAGCCATTCAGTTTAGCAAATATTATATTTCTCTTCTGCTTTTTGCCGCAGAGTTCAAATGATCTGCGGCTTCCAAAAATTGCAGCTGAAATGCTGGCAGAATATACCTAACGTATTTTTTTTTCCTTTATTGTAATTTTCAGCACCTCAGACAAGGCGGGCTGGCAGCAGCTTAATACGCCGCTCTTCAGCCTTATGGGGTACAATAATATGAGATAGGTGACACAGAAAATACAAAAAATGGCGGGCAAAGAAAGTAGTTACAAAAAACAAAAAACAAGAAGCCGTTCACGTTGGACGATAAAAACACTAACACTTGTTGACACTGCGCACAAAACACGGAGAACTGCGACGGCACATGTGAACAGTTGAGTTGTAACTGCACGAAACACAAAACGAAGTACACACACTAGACACTGACGGCGATGATCTCCGGCGCGCGAATGTTCACTACGCGTGTGCGAGTCCGGGGACCTGCCAAGAGAGGAAGAGGAGGAAGGGGAGTGGGAGAGGGAGAGGGGAGAGCAGAGATGCCACGGGCAGGGGAGGAAGGGGGGGAGGGAGGAAGGGGGAGGGGAAGCCTGGGGGGAAGAGTGGTGGAGGGAGGGGACGGGGGAAAAGGAAAGAGAAGGGGAGGGAAGGGAAGAGAAGGGAGGGAGGGAGGGTGCCTAAAGGAAAGGACACCGGAAGTGGGTGGTGGGGCAGGGTCAAAGTTGATAGGAGGGGCAGATGGAGGGGAGGAGGACATCATCAGGGAGGGGGAGCTGGCGGAAGCCACCTTGGGAGAGGGTAAGGAGGGTGGAGAGATGGAGACCGGGTGGGACATGGGAGTACAGGCGCGGCAGCGGGCGGGGGTAGGAGAGGATCGGGGAGACGAGCGGGTGAGGTGGATCGAGTTTACGGGAGGTGTATAGGATTCGTATCCTTTCGAGGAAGAGGAGGAGGTGGGGGAAGAGGATAAGGTCATACAGCATCCGCGTGGGGGAAGGGAGACGGATGCGATAGGCAAGGCGGAGAGCATGGCGTTCAAGGATTTGGAGGGATTTATAAAAGGAAGGGGGGGCGGAGATCCAGGCTGGATGGGCGTAACAGAGGATAGGGCGGATGAGGGACTTATAGGTGTGGAGGATGGTGGAGGGGTCCAGACCCCACGTTCGGCCGGAAAGGAGCTTGAGGAGACGGAGTCGGGAACGTGCCTTGGCTTGGATTGTCTGGAGATGGGGAGTTCAGGAGAGGCGACGGTCGAGGGTGACGCCAAGGTACTTAAGGGTGGGGGTGAGAGCGATGGGACGGCCATAAACGGTGAGATAGAAATCAAGGAGGCGGAAGGAGGGAGTGGTTTTGCCTACAATGATCGCCTGGGTTTTGGAAGGATTGACCTTGAGCAACCACTGGTTGCACCAAGCGGTGAACCGGTCAAGATGGGATTGGAGAAGGTGTTGGGAGCGTTGCAGGGTGGGGGCAAGGGCAAGGAAGGCGGTGTCATCGGCAAACTGGAGGAGGTGGACGGGGGGTGACGGCGGCGGCATGTCCGCCGTGTACAAAAGGTACAGAAGGGGGGAGAGGACGGAGCCTTGGGGCACACCGGCGGAGGGGAAAAAGGTGTAGGAATCGGTGTTATGGATGGTGACATAGGAAGGACGGCGGGAGAGAAAGGAACCGATCAGACGAACGTAGTTAATGGGAAGGGCGAAGGTTTGGAGCTTGAAGAGGAGACCGGAATGCCATACGCGGTCATATGCGCGTTCGAGGTCAAGAGAGAGGAAGATGGCGGAGCGACGGGAATTGAGCTGTTCGGAAAGGAGATGAGTGAGGTGAAGGAGAAGATCGTCGGAAGAGAAGGACGGCCGAAAGCCACACTGGGTAACGGGGAGGAGGCGGTGCTGGCGGAGATGCTGGTGGATGCGGCGGGTGAGGATAGATTCCAGGACCTTGCTGAAGACCGAGGTAAGGCTGATGGGACGGTAGGAGGAGACGGCGGACGGCGGTTTGCCAGGTTTGAGGAACATGAGGATACGGGAGGTTTTCCACAGGTCGGGGTAGTAACCGGTGGACAGGACTACATTGTAGAGCCTGGCCAGGGTGGAGAGAAAAGAGACAGGAGCTTCACGAAGGTGACGGTAGGTGACACGATCGTGACCAGGAGCGGTGTTGCGTTTGGTGCGGAGTGTAGTGATGAGATCCTGTGTGGTGATGGGGGCATTAAGGTCCGTGTGTGAAATGTTGTCCAAGTACTGGAAACCAGGAGCGAGGGGAGGGACAGAGGTGTCAGTTCGATCGCGGATATCTGGGAAGAGGGAGTAATCGAACTGGGGATCATCAGGGATGGAAAACACATCGGACAGGTAGGAGGCAAAGTGATTGGCCTTACTAAGGGCGTCAGGGAAGGGGTGATCATCGTGGAGAAGAGGATAGTAGGGGGAGGGTTTAGTTCCGGTAAGGCGACGGAAGGCGGTCCAGAACTTGGACGAGTTTATAGGGAGGGTAGCATTTAAACGGGTGCATGTCTGTCGCCAGTCCCGACGTTTCTTAGCCGCGAGCAAATTTCGAATGTGTCGCTGTAGTTGCCGGTGGCGTCGTAGGGTGTCCGGGTCACGCATGCGGAGGAAGGCACGGTAGAGACGACGGGATTCACGGAGGAGGACGACGGCCTGTGGTGGTAAGGTAGGACGGTGGGGGTGGATGGCGACAGTAGGGACGTGGGCCTCCACGGCCTCAGACAAGGTCTGCTGGAGAAAGGAGGCGGCGTGGGTGACATCATCGGGACGGCGGTAGGCGAGAGGGCGGCTGTCGACCTGAGTGGAGAGGGTATCCCGGTAGGCATTCCAGTTGGCACGGGAATAGTCATGGATGTACTTAGGGGGAGGGTCATGACGAGGGTCGGGGCGGGGGCGATGGCCGTCAGAAACGGTGAGGAGGACAGGGAGATGGTCGCTACCAATAGGCTCCAGGACATCCACCGTAATGCGACCAAGGAGGTTGGGGGAGGAGAGAATAACATCGGGGGTGGAGTTGGATTCGGGACGGGTGTGCTGGGGGATGGGGATGAGGTCGCCTTGAAGGGAGGAGAGGAACCGATGCCACCACCGTAACTGGGCAGCGGAGCGACTATGGATGTTGAGGTCGGCGGCGATCACATAGGAGGAGAAGGTACGGTCGATGTGGGAGAGGAAGTCGAAAGGAAGAGGGGCGTTGGGGCGGACATAGATGGTGGCACAGGTAATGGTAAGGCCGGGGAAGAAAAGACTAAGGATCAGGTGTTCGGTGGGGTCGGGAAGGAGAGGTTGGAGCCGAACGGGGATCTGGCGGTGGTGGCCAATGGCAACTCCGCCACGCGCAACTGGGAGGGGATTATCGGAGCGGTGGAGGAGATAGGGGGAGGTGTGGATGGAGTGGTGGGGTCGGAGGAAGGTTTCATTGAGGAGGAAGGCAACCACACGGTGGGTAGCAAGGGTGTGCAGGAAGAGGGTCTTGTTGGCGGGAAAGGAGCGGATATTGTTGAAAAGGATACGATGCTGTCGCGCCATGATAAGGACTTATACGAGAGTGTCAAGGCGGGAGAAGGTGAAATGGGCCTGGTTATTGGAATAGGTGGCATACATTTTAAGGTGGAATATGGAACGGGCGGCGAGGGAGATCTGTTGTAAGGTGTGGGGGCGCTGAAAGGGATGGACGTTTTGGAGGACAATGGTGAGGAACCTGATGATGTCCTCAGCAGTGGGGGGGGGGACGAAGGGAATTGCCAGGAGGGGTGGGGGCGTCCAGGTGACGGACAGGTACGGTGAGTTCAGGAGTGGTGGGAGGGGGTCGGGCTTTACACTTTTGGGAGTAGGTGGGGTGGGGGAGGCTGCAGGTATTACAGGAGGGAGGGGATTGGAGGTTGGGGCACTGCCGGAGGAAGTGCGCTTGCCGACAATGCGGGCAGTGGGGGCCTCGCGGCACTCTGCTGTTGGATGTGCATTGTAGCGCAGACATCGCTGGCAGCGCAGGGATTGAGGGGGGGAACGGGAGGGGTCGACCTTGTACCGCTGATTGAAGAGGAGGGCACCCTCCTTCAGGAGACGGTCAATGGAGGGGGCGTCCTCAGAGAAAACCCGCATAAGGCGGGTGGGGCCGGTCGCGTTGAAAATGCGGCGGACTGCCCGCACCTCCAGGGTGGGATGGGCCTTCAGCTCCGCCAGCACCTCCTCCTCCGTGATCGACGGGCTAAGCCGAGTGATCACGGCGGTGAGGGTCGGCGGGCGACGCGGGGGTTGGGGTTGGCGGGTAGGAGATGGGGAGGGAGCAGGGGTGAGGGAGGCGTGAGGACCAAAACGGGTGATGGGGAGGCGGGAGAGGATGTCAGTATGGAGGGTTGGGCTGGGGGAGGAGATAAGAACAGAATCCCGCCTGGGACTAAGGAGAGAGATGGGGGCGCCAGGGAAATGTTGGCGGAGGAGGAGGGAGAGATTCCGGGCCTCGAGGAAGGAAGGATCGGGACGGGACAGGAGAAATTTGTAGAGACCGGGTGGGGAGGAGGAGGAGGAGGAGGAGGAGGGAGCGGGGCCTGGTGGGGAGACGTCCATGGCATTTTGGGGTGGGTATGGGGGGCGGGGTGGAGCCTTTTTAGGAGCAGAGGAAGTGGAGGCGCCACTAGGGCGTTTGACAGCGGCAGATGGGCGGGTGGTGATAAGAGGGACGGGAACGATGGGGAGGTGGTGGGAAGGGACAGGTCCCGGCATGGACGCAGCAGTCGGCGCCGGAGAAAGTGACTGTGACGGTGCAGGCGAATGTGTCAGTGATGGTGATGGCGACGATGATGACGGTGGTGGCGGTGGCGGTGGCGGCGGTGATGGCGATGGCGATGGCGACGGGGAGAGCTGGGCGTGGGCAGTGGCCCGACGGGCCACCACCCTAGCCGGAGCTGCAGTGACAGGCTGGGGGAGTGGGGGGAAAGGATCAGAACGAGAGGAAGAAGCGGGAGAGGGGGCGACAAAGTGCGAGGGCGAAGGGATAGAGAGGAGGGGAGGGATGGAAGGAGGGGGGTGGGACTGGGCACACCAAGTGATAGTGGTGGAGGCGGCGGAAGGGGACGTATACACGATGGCGGTGGTGGTAGTAGTGACGGTGGTGGTGGGGGCGAACATGACGACAAGAAGAAGAAGAAAGAAAAAACACAGCACTAAAAGGACAGGACACACACTGGGAGACGACGGACGGCGACGGCGACGGCGACGGCGACGGCGACGGCGACGGCGACGGCGACGGCGACGGCGACGGCGACGGCGACGGCGAGAGGCAGGGACGCTGCTGCCGCGGACGGGGCCGGGGCGGCGGCGGCGGCGGCTGCTGCTGCTGCTGCTGCTGCTGGCTGGACTGCTGCTGGCTGGACTGCTGCTGCCACCGGAGGGCTGGCTGGCTGGCTGGCTGGCTGGCTGGCTGGCTGGCTGCGGGACCACTGCTGCAGGCCGGGACCGGGAACTGCTGCTGCTGCTGCTGCTGCTGCTGCTGCTGCTGCTGGCTGGCTGGCTGGCACCTGGAACCCCTAGCACTTCGATGAGCGCGAAAATTGCACTATCGAAGGGCGGTAACCTTTCGGTGTACCGCCGGAGAACCTATACCTAACGTATTTTTTTTTTTTTTTTTTTTTCCCTTTATTGAATTTCAATTCCCCCCGAAGGGGGCGGGCTGGCAGCAGCTTAGGACGCCGCTCTGCAGCCTACAGGTTTTCTGACAAAGAGCAGGAGAATAAATAATAATAAAAAACAGGCGATAAAATCGAGGACTCATTGAGTAACAAGGTGAAAAGAAAATGGGGAAATGAAAACAAACAACAGAGGGATGATGAAGCGAATAAAAATACATACGGAGCAGACAGGGGAAACAATAGACAATTAAAAAAAACACGGCGACAGTCTGGATTCTGTTCGCAAAGTATATAAAACGCACACCCAGCGACAGCATGGTTTCTGTTCGCAACACAACACTGAATAGTCACTAGAACACAGCACGAAAAAGTCGGCAAAGGTGACACCACAGTCGAGAGCAGGTGGGAGGAAACTGGACAGAAGATGGGAAAACGAAAAAGGGGGGGAAAGGAGAGTAAAAGCGAAGGGGGGAGCTGGGAAAGGAGCTGATGGAGGATGAGGACCCATAAGAGGGGTGGGGGGCAGACGCGACAGGGAAGGGGGTAGGCAGAGGAGGGGAATACAAAAGGACTGGGGGGGAGAAGGGAGGTAGGGAGAGGTGTAGTGGGGAGGAAACAGGACGGAAGGGGGGGGAAGAGGGAGCCCAGGGAAAGGACAGAGGAAAGGAGGGGGAGGGAGGATCAGAGTTGATAGGAAGGATAAATGGAGGGAGAGGGGGCATCATCCGGGAGGGGGAGTTGACGGAAGCCACCTTGGGAAAGGAGATGGAGGGTGTAGAGATGGAGGGTAGGGGGGACACAACGGTGAAGACGGGGCAGGGGGCGAGGATGGGAGAGGAGAGGAGCAACTAGGGGGTGAGGGGGTTCAAGACGGCGGGAGGTGTAGAGGATGCGGATATGTTCGAGGAAGAGGAGCAGATGGGGGAAAGGAATGAGATCATAGAGGAGCCTCGTGGGGGACGGGAGGCGGATACGGAAGGCGAGGCGGAGTGCATGACGCTCAAGGATCTGGAGGGACTGATAGAATTTGGGGGGGGGGGGCAGATATCCAGGCAGGACTGGCATAACAGAGGATGGGATGGATTAAGGATTTGTAGGTGTGGAGGATGGTAGAGGGGTGCAACCCCCATGTCCGGCCAGAGAGGAGTTTGAGGAGGCGGAGGCGGTTGTGGGCTTTGGATTGGATGGATCGGAGATGAGGGATCCAGGTGAGGTGACGGTCAATGGTGAGGCCAAGGTAGGTGAGGGTGGAGGTGAGACAGACAGGACGTGCGCAGACAGTAAGGGAGAAATCCAGGAGCCGGAAGGAGCGAGTGGTACGACCTACGATGATTGCCTGGGTCTTGGAAGGATTAAGTTTCAGGAGCCATTGGTTACACCATGCAGCAAAAAGGTCAAGGTGATTCTGGAGAAGGCGTTGGGACCGTTGGAGGGTAGGAGCGAGGGTGAGGAATGCGGTGTCATCAGCATATTGCAAGAGGTGCACTGGAGGGGGGGTTGGGGCATATCTGCTGTGTACAGGAGGTAGAGGAGAGGGGAGAGGACAGAGCCCTGGGGCACACCGGCAGAGGGGTAGAAGGTGCGGGAATTGGCATGATGGATGGTAACGTAGGAGGGGCGGCGGGAGAGGAAGGAGGCCACCAGACGGATGTAGTTGATAGGAAGGGCGTAGGTTTGGAGTTTAAACAGGAGACCGGGATGCCAGACACGGTCGTAGGCCTTTTCAAGGTCAAGTGAGACAAAAATGGCGGAGCGACGGGAGTTAAGCTGGAGGGAGAGGAGATGAGTGAGGCGGAGGAGTTGGTCATCAACAGAGAAGGAAGGTCGAAAGCCACATTGGGTGTTTGGGAGGAGGTGGTTTTGGTGGAGGTGGAGATGGATGCGCCGGGAAAGGATGGATTCCAAGAGCTTGCTGAACACCGACGTGAGACAGATAGGACGATAGGAAGAGGCATCAGATGGAGGCTTATTGGGTTTGGAGAACATCAGGATACGGGAGGTTTTCCACAGGTCGGGATAGAAGCCAGTGGCAAGGATGACATTGTAGAGGGCGGCAAGGAGGGAAAGGAAGGAGGGAGGGCAGTGTTTGAGGTGGCGGTAGGTAACGCAGTCGTGGCCGGGAGCAGTGTTGCGTTTAGTGCGGAGTGTGAGGCTGATGTCCTGTGTAGTGATGGGAGTGTTAAGTGCAGATGGTGGGGTGTGGCGCAAGTACTGGAAGCTAGGAGCAAGGGGAGGAACAGAGGTATTCGTACGGTCCATGACATCAGGGAAGAGGGAATAATCAAAGTGGGGATCATCTGGGATGGAAAAAACATCAGAGAGGTAGGAGGCAAAGTGGTTGGCCTTACTGAGGTTGTCAGGAAAGGGACGGTCATTAAGGAGGAGAGGGTACTGGGGGGTGGGGCGGTTCCCAGTAAGGCGGTGGAAAGCAGACCAATACTTGGAAGAGTTGATGGGGAGCGTGGTGTTGAGGTGGGTACATGTCTGGCGCCAGGCTCGGCGTTTCTTCGCAACAAGCAGGTTGCGGATGTGTCGCTGTAATTGCCGGTGGCGGGTAAGTGTATCCCGGTCACGAGTGCGGAGAAAAGAGCGGTAGAGGCGGCGGGACTCCCGAAGGAGAAGGACGGCCTGTGGAGGCAGGGCGGGGCGGTGAGGGTGGACGGCTTTGGTGGGGATATGGGTGGCGACGGCGTCAGACAAGGTCTGGTGCAGGAAGGCAGCAGTGCGAGAGATGTCATCAGGAGACTGGAGGGTAAGGTCGTGGCTGTCAACCTGGGTGTGAATGGGGTCCCGGTAGGCATCCCCGTTGGCACGGGAGTAATCATGGACAAGTTTAGGAGGGACGTCAGGGCGAGGAGCGTGGCGGGGATGGCGACCGTTAGAGATAGTGAGGAGGACAGGAGCATGGTCACTGCCAATGAGGTCAAGGACATCTGCGGTGATGCGCCCAAGGAGGTTGGGAGAGGCAAGGACGACATCAGGAGTGGTGTTGGATTCGGGCCGGGTGTGCTGGGGCAGGGGAACCAGGTCTCCCTGGAGAGTGGTGAGAAACTGATGCCACCGCCGGAGGTCGGCAGGATCGCGGCTGTGGATATTGAGGTCGGCGGCAATCACGTAGGTGGAGAAGGTGCGGTCAATGTGGGCCAGGAAATCATACGGGATGGGGGTGCGAGGGTGGACATAAATGGTGGCACAGGTGATGGTAAGGGCGGGGAAGAAGAGGCTGAGGGTGAGATGCTCGGCAGGATTGTTAAGGAGAGGTTGGGGCCGGACAGGGAGGTGCTTGAGGTGGCCTATAGCAACTCCGCCACGTGCCAGAGGGTACGGGTTATCGGTACGATGTAGGGTGTAAGGGGCAGTGGAGACGGAGATACGGGGCTGAAGGAAGGTTTCATTGAGGACGAAGGCATCCACGCGGTGCTGACGTAGGGTGTGGAGGAAGAGGAGTTTGTGGGTGGGCAGGGAGCGAATGTTGTGGTACAGGATACGGTACGGTTGTTGTACCATGGGAGTGGAGAGTTAGACGAGGGTGGTGAGGGGGGTGAAGGTGAAGTGGGCCTGGTTGTGGGAGTAAGTGGCATAGGTGGTAAGATGGAAGATGGAACGGGCAGCGAGGGCGATTTGGGAAAGAGTGTGGGAGCGCTGGAAGGGGTGGATGTTTTGGAGCACAATGGTGGTGAAACGGATGATGTCCTCAGCAGTAGGGGGAGGGCGGAGCGAGTTGTTGGGGTGGATGGGGTCATCAACAGGACGGACAGGGACGGTGAGCTCAGGGGTTACTGGTGGAGGTTTCGCTTTACACTTCGAGGAGTAGGTAGGATGTGGTTCATTACAAGTGTTGCAGGAGGGGGGAGAGGTGAGGTTGGGGCAATGCTTGAGGAAGTGGGAGGCTTTGCAGTGGGGACAAGTAGGGGGGTTCTTGCAGGCAGAGGTAACGTGGTCATTGTAGGTGAGACAGCGTTGGCAGCGGTAGGATTGGACAGGGGAACGGGAGGGGTCCACCTTATGGCGCTGATTGTAGATGAGGGCTCCCTCGGTGAGGAGGCGGTCAATGGAGGAGGAGGATTCAGTGAATATCCGCATGAGAAAAGTCGGCCCGGCATCATTGAAGATGCGACGGGCCGAGCGGATTTCGATGTCGGGCCGGGAGTTGAGTTCCGCCAACACCTCAGCCTCCGTGATCACGGGGCTAAGCTTCGTGATCACAGCGGTGAAGGTCGGCGGACGTCGGGGAGGTTGAGGCTGACGGGGAGAGGACGGGGTGTGGTAGGGGGTGAGGGGTGCACGTTGGCCAAATTGGATACGAGGGATGCGGGAGAGGAGGTCGGTGTGGAAGGAAGCATTGGGGGATTTTATGAGGACCGAGTCCTTGCGAGGAATCAGTTGGGAGATGGGAGCATTGGGGCAGTATTTCCGGATGGCGAGAGTGAGGGAGCGGGCATCAAGGAATTGAGGGTCAGGATTGGAGAGGACAAAGGTGTGGGTGGCAGGCGTGGCGGGGGTGGGGGTCGGGGCCGCGTCCATGGGAGTGGGTGGGTCACGGGGATTGGGGGTTTTTTTGGAGGAGACTTCGGGGGAAGGGTCAGCATTCGGGCGCTTGGAAGGTTTCGTGGACACCACTGGGTGGGGAGGGGGCAGGGGGACGGGTTGCAGGGGGAGATGGCGGGGGGCAGGACCACCCTGAGCAGCGGAAGAAACAGACGGTGGGTGCATGGGTGTCACTGAGACTGTGGAACGTCGAGCAGAGATCCGTGCTGGCTTGGAGCCTGTCGGAGGCGGTGCGGGGAGCGGCGGAAAGTCAGTAGCGGTCGATGGGGCGACAGTGATAGGGGAAGAGGAGTTGGGGATGGGTACAGCCGAAAGTGGCGCAGGGGTGGGGTGGACAGGGAGAGAAGGAAGGACGGGAAGTGGGGTGGAGGATGAGCTCCATGTGATGGTGGTTGGAGCAGCGGAGGGCGAGGTGAAAATGATAGTGGTAGTGGTGGTGGGTTGGGACATGGCGGCGGCGGCGACCAGACGGCGGCGGCGGTGACCAGGCGGCGGCGGCGGCGGCAGGCGGCGACTAGGCGGCGGCGGCGACCAAACGGCGGCGGCGGTGAGGACCGGCAGGCGGCAACCAAACGACGGCGGCGGCGGCGGCGGCGGCGGCGGCGGCGGCGGCGGCGGCGAGCACCGGCAGGCGGCGACCAGGCGGCGGCGGCGGCGAGCAGTACTGACGACGAGCAGACGGCAAGGCAAGGGCGGGGATCTTCCACGTCGAGGGTGCACCCTGAGAGTAGCCCAGGCAGTGAAACTCTTCGACGAAGAAGTGAGGGAATCCAACCCTCGAATGTGTACCTAACGTACCCATCTACGACATATAAAAACAATCCGTTACGCTAATTAAATGGGTACAATTTTTTTTTTTTTTTTTTTTTTTTTTTTTTTTTTGCAATCGGTAATAATTTTGTACGTTCCCAAGGGAACTGATACGCTTACCGGTTTTGATTGTAATCAATTTCTTATGAGATAACACATGTAGTTAATCTGCGTAAGCTTGCAGATTTTTATTTTCTGTGCCGTAGCTGAGAAGTAACGGTAGCGCCGCACAGCGGTCATACAGCGAAGTACTTCGCCGCCAGCCCAGCTGTAGAGATGGCGTGGCTAGTTAGGTCCAGACTCCAGTGAGTGCCGTGCAAACGTCAGACATGTGCCGAATGGTGGAATGGTGGATACGCGAACGTTTTTCGTTGCGGTATTCACTTTCGTGCGCAACAAACTTTGTTACTAACTTAAATTTCATTTAAATTAACCTCTCGTTATTATCTTTCATTGAATCTTTGACTCTGAAATTACGGTACACTGTCATTCATCTGCATCTGATTTTAACGAATCTCAGCTTCGGCATGAGCAGTGCTGAAATTGGCTCCAGGTGTGTGAGCCCTTCTTTCGTACAAAATTTATTTACGCTCTTGTAATACTGTAATAACTGCAACCAGCGTTTCCATGCACAATTAAATCTTAATATATCGGTATACATTCAGTTATGAACAAACATACACAGTCAACGTAAAAACATACAATATCAGAATTATATGTTTTATTGTGATGCAGCTTATTTTATTTTAAAGTAATGACCGACAACCAGTTTTCCCGAATTACCCTCCCCCCCCCTCGCCACCCTCACTAAACGTCGCAACAGACTGGGGTAGCTCTGCATGTAGAGCTGCTGAGCTAGCAATCCCTACGCCCGCGTATTTCCTCGACCTAAAATACATGCCGTTAGAAAGTTATGCCTCAACAGTTCAGGCAACCAATGAGAACTGAGCTACCATCAACCAATGATACCGTACGGCGCGAATCGACTGTAAATTAATTTTTGGTGGCTACAAAACAATTATGCGATCGGAGGAAGAAAAGGTATATTCGTTACGAAACGGCTGGGAGTTGCAGAAAGTACAATTCGTGCCAGTTCGGCAAACCGTGAAACTTTGTTTGTGCCTCCTTTTATGCCCAAAAAACCATAATATTCAGAGATATTTAATGTTTTGTGTTTGCTTGTTGATACTGTAATGTGGAATTGATTAGATCTCTGAATATGAAGTAAATGTCAGGTGAAAATTAACGTCCGGGGCAGTGTAAACATCGTGCATTTGTGAAAAATATGAGAATTCATACCTCCACAAAACGAACTTTTGACATGAACCTTAATACAGTAGGGTATTTTGTATATGTATGCCTGACTTGATGTTGTATGGTGGAAGACATTAAAACCTTGGATATAGTGTGTTTGCAGCGTAGGGCGGTTTTTTTCCATAACTCCTGCAAAAACTTTTGAATTTGTGCCCTCTGTAAATTTGGTTAATTTCTAAAAGGCTGCTGACAAAAAAAATCATTGATGGATACTTTGACTGTGCATCACTAGTATATATACAACTGCGGATGAAATGTGTGTCAATTCTAGGAATTACCAGGTGTAGATACGTAATATCGGTTTATTAGTTATCGCTATTACAATCGTGAAGATGGGAAAACACAGAAAAGCACACACAAAAAAAAGGAAAAAGTTCCAAGTAAGATTATTTACCGATCATTACTACAACACCTCTCGCCTCAATTTGATAATTTCATTAAGTATCTGCGAATTTCACTAATCCCATCTTTGGACATGGTCTATTGAAATGTGCACTCATAGTAGGTTTTGTTGAATATCTTCCTCTCGTTTCTCATAGCCGATGTGTTGAAAATTCAGATGTGTTTCGTTGAGCAGCTGATGTATGAAATCATATTCAGTATTGATATGCTTCAATCCACTAAGTTCCCACTTCGGTAATAGACACATGCATGGTACAGTCAGTGGTTAGCACACTGGACTCGCATTCGGGAGGACGACGGTTCAATCCCGTCTCCGGCCATCCTGATTTAGGTTTTCCGTGATTTCCCTAAATCGTTTCAGGCAAATGCCGCGATGGTTCCTTTGAAAGGGCATGGCCGATTTCCTTCCTGATCCTTCCCTAACCCGAGCTTGCGCTCCGTCTCTAATGACCTCGATGTCGACGGGACGTTAAACACTAACCACCACCACCATGGTACAGTGTTCAGGTGTCATAAATATTTTCAATTCTTCAAGAAGATCCTTCAGCCTCAGGCTGTCTGTTGTAGCTGTTGCCAAAGCAACAAACAGTTTTTCCAAATACCTGGAATATGTATGCTGTTGTAGACATTCAGTCTTCTTCACTTGCCCAGTCAGAGATGAACATTTGAATTTCCCTTTTTGTGACACAGATGAATGTCAAGTGTTCCTTTAATATACTTAATTTTGACTACTTTTTAGTATTAGTGATTTTCCAGCAACCACAATATAATCTACATGCAGTAGCAAATAAGTACTGTATTATAATCATCAGGGTTTTCAGCAGAGAGACATCTATCAACTTCAGATTTTCAAATCCTTATCTTCTTTATTAAACTGTCAAATTTAAAGTTCTAAGTTCTTGGTGCCTACTTCTGCCCATATAAAACATTGATGAGTTTGCATAAAAGTCCTTTCTTACTCTTTACAACTTGTGGAACTTTTGTATAAATTTCTTCAGTCAGTTCTCCATGCAGGAATGCTTTTTGTACAGTCATTTGTTCCATAAATAAATCATAATCATTCACCAGACTAACAAAAGTTCTCACTGTTGTGAGTCAAGTAACTGGAGCATATGTCTCCTCATTGTCTTGTCGTTTTACCTGAACACAACCTTTAATAACTGAAGGTGCCTTATATTTTCCAGTATTTTCAGATGCATCCCTTTCTTCCTTGAACACCCACGTACTGTTAATGACACTCTTATTTGCTGGAAGTGGTGCATAAGTACCAGTTCCATTACTACGCCTATTTTCACTCATTGCTTTCATATGGCATCATATTTTGGGGTAATTCATCACTGAGGAATAAAGTATTTATTGCACAAAAGCGTGTAATCAGAATAATAGCTGGAGTCCACCCAAGATCATCCTGCAGACATCTATTTAAGGATCTAGGGATATTCACAGTAGCTTCTCAGTATATATACTCTCTTATGAAATTTGTTATTAACAACCAAACCCAATTCAAAAGTAATAGCAGTGTGCATAACTACAATACTAGGAGAAAGGACGATCTTCACTATTCAAGATTAAATCTAACTTTGGCACAGAAAGGGGTGAATTATACTGGCACTAAAGTCTTTGGTCACTTACCAAATAGTATCAAAAGTCTGACAGATAACCAACAAGTATTTAAGAAGAAATTAAAAGAATTTCTGAATGACAAATCCTTCTACTCCATAGAGGAATTTTTAGATATAAATGAAGAAAAAAAAGAAAAAAAACAAAAATATTAAAAAAATAAAATAAAAAAAAATAAAATAAAATAAAAAATAAAGAAAAACAAAAAAACACAAAAAATGAAGTTGTTATATTAACTTAAGTATGTTGTTAAATTAACCTAATTATGTCATATATTGGAAAATTCGACTCGTTCCACATCATTACGAAATATCGTATTCATGATCCATGGAACTAGTATTAATCTAATCTAATCTAACCTAATGTAATCTAGATGACAGAAGTCCAAGGGAAATACGGAAGCGTCCGATCCCACCCGTCTGCTTTTCCCCATGACGTCACAAATATGGCGGAAACGACCATAAACCATGATTCCTATATGGCGCATATAAAGTCGTTACGTACACATTATGAGGACGAAAATACATTGAAAGACAAACACACAAACGTTCCACAAAAAGCCTAATGCCACTAACGGGACAAGCGCTGGAAGTAGGGGGTTTTTGGGTGGGGACAAACTAAATACAAACAAATTTAGACACCCACCCCTATACAAAACCACGCAAAACGACGAAAAAACAGACATCACAGAACTACACAAATACCAGTAAACACAATATCAACTGGAATCAGACACTTCGCTTGACCTATATAGCTCAACAGCAGCTCTCATAAATTGGGATCAAACACTTCCCTTGACTTCTTATCCTGACGACATCTCCACATACAGCCGTCCCTGGTCTGAGACGCCGGAACTTTAAGTAAGCCTCATTTCTTCACGACATACTGAACACGACTTCATCCAAAAATCCGAATACTTGAAGAAATTTCATTAGAGACAACGCACTGTCCCCCATCATAGCCGACGACCGAAAACTGAACTGTTAACCCTGTCAGTCATATGCATACCTACCAAAGACATAAAAAAGCAATTTACCAAAATTCACACACGATGCCACACTCGCAAACTAACCCAAAAACATCACCTAACACATCACCAGAGAGCACCACCAATCGCATCAGAACAACACTTACAAACACGCCACTCTCACAAACTAAATTCCGCGCCGTCGTGAGTCACGGGTGAGATCGGACGCTTCGGTTGACCTTTGTTGTTTTTGTCCGTTTTTCTTTCTCATGGTGACATTTAACTTCTTCAGAATCAGTGGTAAGTTATTCACAAATGCTTCTGCATTCAAGGGTAACACCACATGGTCTTCAAAGTATCTAGGTTTTCTTCTTATTCTATTGCTTTTCTGCAGCGGTTCCTGCTTCCTTCACTACCTCTGAAGTGAAGGGCTCTGAGTTATCTTAAACAGTTTGTTCAGTTTCCTCAAGGTTAGTTTCCTTCTGATGGTGTTGTCGTCTGCTATATTCTGTGTTATGTTGTCCATTTGAAAAATCTCCTTAAAAATGCAGTCATCACTACTATCACCCTCAAATAGAAACTTACCTTCTTCAACAATTACATCATTACAAATGCAATCTTGTATTGTTTGGAACGCTACAATATGTAACCATTTGGACAATATCTCATCATGAAATATTTTAATGACCTGGTGCCAAACTCACTCGCCCATAGTTCCTTTGGAATGTGCAAGTATGCATCACACCCAGACATACATAGTTCCTTCAAATTTGGCTTCCTTCTATACCATAGCATTGCTGTAATTTCTCCATGTATAGCTGAAGTTGGAATGCAGCTAATGATAGAAACAACTGCCAGTACCATTTCTGACCAAAGTTGCTTTCCAAGTTTGCATCCAATGAAACTTTTCAACGATAGTATGATGTGTCGTTCTGCCACTCCAGTTTGCTGAGGTGTGTACCTTATGGTTAACTAGAGCTGCATCCCAATTTCTTCAAAGAATGTCATCATGTCATTTTAAGTGCTTTAACAACCATTGTCACATCTAAATCTGCTGATTTTCTTGTTAAAATGAGCAGTAGTTATCCCATAGAGTACTTTAAATTAATGAAACACTTGAGGCTTTGACAGAAGAGAGTAAGCTGTTGTAAAGTGAGTACAGTCATCAGTGAAAGTCACTATTTATTACTTTCCATGAAAAGAAACCGTCACTATAGGACCAAGCACATTAGTATGTATCCATCCAAATGGTTGTCTGGCTCACACGAGACTGAATATCTGGTAATGGTGTCTGTTTACCATCTGTGAAGGGCAAACATTTATTTATGGGTTTATAAAACTTTATGATAATGCTCGGTCCATTCCCAGTGCTAGGTAATTAAATTTCTTTAGATTCTCAAGGTTCAAGTGTCCTAAGCATTTACGCCACAGCTCTACACCACTGTCAGAAACACAGCCACGGCAGTTAAACCTCTTAGTATGTTTGAATGAAAGGGTATACATGCCTGAATCTCTTCTTTGAGCTACAACTTTATTACCCTTTCAAATTGAATACACTGAATTTTCCAAAACAATGTAGTGTCCAGTCATCTCTAGTTTACACACTGACAAATTATTTAGTAAACTTGACACTGTAAGAACGTCTTTTATTTTTATTTGACACTTCTCTTCAGAAACAATGCTTTAAATATCAACTACTACAACATTTCTGGCAATCAAAATTGTATCTGTTTTGGCAACCTTTATTCTATTGGATTTTCCAGTTTTTCACATGCATCATAGGAACAGATTCATTAATTAAATGTTTTATGCCACAAGTTCAGAAACGACTCTACTTTGCTATCTGCAGAACCTCCAATAACAGCTAAGAAAGAAAAATGATTTTCACTTCCACCTATCTCTCGCACGTTCTTCGCTACATTTGCAGAATTGTTACTTTTATGCTTTTCCAACAATTTAACTGAGCATTGTGCACTAACATGAACTGGTTTCCCAAATATGCAACAAATATATTTAGACTGAGCTTTGGTTGAATCATACATACCTTGAGACTTGGCTGTCACTTGATACTTCCTTTGATGTTGCTGACAGATAAAATATGTCAAAAAGTATGACTAGTGGGCCTGTAATCACTGTTTCACTGTCAATGCCACTCTGATTCAAATAATCTTTATCTTTGCTTCATCATGTTATCTTCTACAGAACAGCCTGAAGCTTCTGAAGTTTGTGGATTATTATTTCTTGTTGATTACACCCTACTCTGAGGCTTAATGCAAGGAAAGGAAAAGAAAACTTAATTTTACTGTACTGTGGGCAGAAGCATCATTGATCAATGCAACAGTGCTGCCGTCTGACGCTCTGATGTTGTTCCTGCTTTCGGCATGCAAAACAGATTCATGCTTCAGTCCAAGTGTGTATGAGTGAATCTCATGTAGGACCTACATGCTACAAAAATATGCATAGCTCAAAAACTTGAAACATCAGATTTTTTTAATTTGTACCTGTGCACCATGAATCCATTATCCATAGATGAGTGCCTGTCTTCAGTTTTTGGTGTGAGATTCTAGTAATGTGCAATTGGTTGCACATTTAGATAACAGACTAAGAACTAACAACCATCACGTGTGGGTGGAAAAATAAGCAAACAATGGAAACTCCAGGTTGTAATATCAGCAATATAAGGTAAAGGACAGATTGCTGCGAACCATAAAGATGACATATTGAGCTGCAGATAGGCACAACAAAGGTTGTTACACACTTAACTTTCTGCCAAAGCCATCTTCTGAAAGGGAAAAAAACACACACACAAACACACACACACACACTCACACACACACACACACACACACACACACACACACACACACACACACACACGACAGGCACCTTTTACTGGAGAAGACTTTGACTGAATTCTGAAAATGCAAACTCTTTTTGTTGTGCCAGTCCACATGTTATCTTTACTGTGAGTAGCAATCCGTCCTTTTCCTTTCGTTGTTAGTGGAAGAATAAGGATGTGTTGGTGACAAGTGCTGGTAGAGGTGACACAAACATGATGTTGGCTTTTGGATACTCAAGGTCATTGTATTTTCTATTGCAAGTGAGGGACCACTTGATAGCAGATTCATATGTAGGACAAAAATTGCCACGGACTCAAACCTGAAGAAGATTCATGTGTGCCAGAAGGTTTATGCAGTTGCAAGATTTCATGCAGTTGTAGGCTGTCAGTACTTTGCTGTTATGTTTCATTGATCCTATGTGCCCCAATGGAAAAATCATTTAACGTATAGTAGTTTTGACAGTTGAAAAGGAAATATTGCTAATCATAGGCCACATATTGTACCAAAAGTCAGAAACTGATGACACATGGTTTTACAGTGGCTGAAGATCGTGTCATTTAAACATTGCTTTAGAAGTAAGAATGAACCTCTACAAGATGCAGTAAGCATCATGAGTGCTGTTTTACACCACAAAGTGTGAACTCTCCCATGTTTGATGTTTAGTATGGTCATACTGTTGTTCCGAGAGTACAAACCATTGCAGCATCATTTCCTGTCCATGCTGCATGTCTATCCTCTTGCTACTTTTTTTGCCTCTACTTTGGGGAACATGTCTGGAATGTTTTTGGACATGGGTTCTGCATTTTCAGTAGCTGATATCAGAATAGTCTCTCCACTGTTCTTCGTTCCTTTTTTCTTTCTTCATTCCCCTTCTCCTGCCCTTCCTGCGCTTCAGCGTTTGAGGTTCTTCTTCTTCTTCCCTGTGCACTCCTGAAGGCCAGCCCACGCATCTGACACAAAACAGATGACTGGGTAATGCATATGTCCTGCCCCAGGTTGACTGGTGAGTTTTGCACATACCTCCTGTTACAGGCCAAGCCCAGGGAAAGGTGATTGCCTAAGTTGTTCAATTTGGTCCCTCTGTCAGATGTTCAGGAGGTGTGAACTATCACCTAAGGTGAGAGAGGGTCTCCTAGTTGGAAGGAGCATGCCATCTGAGATGCTGGCAGTCCAGGGGATCTTCACACAATGAGCCAGTCACCTTCTTCACAGCCAATGTCTACTAAACACAAACTGAATGAGGCTAACGATTCAAAGACTCTCCCAGCTGTTCCATGTGTTTTCACATACTGAAGACAGTCAGTCCTTTCCTAAGGTAAATCCATTTATTATTCAGTAAAGTGTTGATGAAGTTGCTGGCACTGTGCAATGTTGTTCTCGTTTACACAATGTCACTTTGCTTTGGGAGACTACTTCTGATTCTCAAGCACAACAACAGCTTGCAGCTTCACTCATCCATGGCTATCTTGTTCGTGTGGAGGCCCATAAAACAGTGAATTCTTTCCATGGTGTTACTGACCCTAGGCTGCTCAGTGGCCTGACCAAGGCAGAAATCCAGACATACCTCTCTGATCAGTGTGGTGTTGCAGTCCATTGGGTGATGAAAAACGTAGATGCATCCTTAGTGCCCACACACAGTCTCTTTGTGACTTATGATAGAGTTGTGCTTCCATCAAAGATCAAAGCAGGTTATGAAGTCATTACATTTCGACAGTACAGTTCAAACCTGGCACAGCTACCAGTGTCATTGTTACAACCACACTTGCACGTCCTGACGACAACTGGCCAAATGTGTAACCTGTGGTAGGGATACTCATGAGGGCAATTGTCCACCTTCTTCTCCCCACTGTATCAACTGCAATGGCGATCATGCCACCTCCTCCCAAGATTGTCCCATGTATCTCAATGAGTAGGTTGTCTAGGAGATCCAGGTGAAGGAAAAAGTGCCTTTCCCTGTTGTTCGCAAGTTGTTGGCTAGTCGTAAACTCTATGTTCTACCATCTGCTACTTACAGTACTGTTCTGGCTGATTCTCGCTCCAAGAAGGACATGGTCATGCAAACATGTGACACAAAATTCAGCACAATGGTTGTAATATCTCCGTGTCATGGTAGCATCCTTGTCTCTTCCTCCTCTAGCTGTGCAGCAAGCCATCAAAGTTTCGCTGCACGGGGCAATGTCACCTGCTACACAACCAGCGGGCCAGAATGGACAGAGGGAATACTCCCACAAAGACTTTCTATGCCCTTCCAGCCAACTATCATCTGAGTCTTCCCCTGCCAACTGGAAAGGCTCCAAGAGGTCAAACAAAGGCATATGGTCATCTCCTTCACCATCTCTGAGATCCTCTTTGATGGTGTCACCACATGAAACACTCACTCACCCAGACAGCCTACATGTTGCCGGTGCACACTGCCGACCTTTCTCTGGCCTTGACTGTGGAGACTGACAGAAGGAGAATGCCAACACATCTGCAGACCTCATGGAGCCAGATCTTCTAGTCTCTCTGTCATGTGGCAGAGAGTCATCAAAGGCTGGCACTCGGCAGCTGCCGATATGGCATCCCTTCGTTTTCCCCCCCTCCCCTTTCCTCATCATGACTCTCCTCCAATGGAATGTTTGTGGCCTTCAATCCAATGAAGAGGACTTGTGGCTGCTCTTCGAATCACAGTGTCTGTGTGTTCTCTGCCCCCAGAAAACAATGTGGGGTCTTGATTATAGCTTTCACCAGCCGCATTTCTTTCTGGTCTACTTCGACTTTCTCCTGATGGCATTCCAGCTTGTGGGGGAGTCATGCTGCTCATCCAGGATGACATTCACAGTCAACCCATCTCCCAGACTAACCTGCTTCAACTTGCAGTAGTACATATTTTCCTTCTTCACCTCATGTTTTCCGTTCGTATCTTTTACATCCCTCCATCATTCATTGTCATTAGGGCAGTCTTCCTCCAACTTATTGGGCAACTCCCTCACCCATTTCTGCTGCTCATTGACTTTAATGTGCACCATCTCCTTTGGAGTATTCCCAGGTGGCCTGATGGCTGACCTTCTCAATCAACTTCACCTCATCTGGCTTAATATAGGAGGATGCACGTTCCTTTCAGACACCACACACACTTATTCCCATTTGGACATCTCAATCTCCACTGTGCAGCTTCCGGTCATCTCAAATGGTCCATTCTTTCTGATGTGTACTTGAGCAACCATTTCCTGTGTGCTGTCGGTGTGCTGATTTCTATCCCACCTATGTACATATGTGCACACCCAAATGGCAGCTTTCTAAGGCCAACTGGAGGTTTTACTCCTCCCTAGCGACCTTAAATGAAGTGCATTATCCCAATAGTGATGACCAAGTAGAATATCTTACAAATGTTATCCTTACCACCACAGAACGTACCATTCATTGCACTTCCTCTTTATTGCATCATGTCCAGGTCCCTTGGTGGACTGGGGTGTGCCAGAATGCTATTCGTAAATGGAGACATGCTTTCCATGGTTTTTATTTATTTATTTATTTATTTATTTATTGTTCCGTGGGACCACATTTAGGAGAAGTCTCCATGGTCATGGAACGAGTCAATACATGAAATTATAACACGATTGTAGAAACAGATAAAATGAAATATAAGAAACATATTCAGGCGACAAGTCGTTAGTTTAAATAAAGAAAATCAAGAATGTAACACTGGAATTTGCTTAATTTTTTAGCTCTTCCAGGAGCTCCTCGACAGAATAGAAGGAGTGAGCCATGAGGAAACTCTTCAGTTTAGACTTAAAAGTGTTTGGGCTACTGCTAAGATTTTTGAGTTCTTGTGGTAGCTTATTGAAAATGGATGCAGCAGAATACTGCACTCCTTTCTGCACAAGAGTCAAGGAAGTGCATTCCACATGCAGATTTGATTTCTGCCTAGTATTAACTGAGTGAAAGCTGCTAACTCTTGGGAATAAGCTAATATTGCTAACAACAAACGACATTAAAGAAAATACATACTGTGAGGGCAATGTCAAAATTCCCAGACTATTGAATAGGGGTCGACAAGAGGTTTTCGAACTTACACCATACATAGCTCGAACAGCCCGTTTTTGAGCCAAAAATACCCTTTTTGAATCAGAAGAATTACCCCAAAAAATAATACCATATGACATAAGCGTATGAAAATATGCGAAGTATACTACTTTTCGTGTTGAAATGTCACTTATTTCAGATACTGTTCTAATGGTAAATAAAGCGGCATTTAGTTTCTGAACAAGATCCTGAACATGGGCTTTCCACAACAGCTTACTATCTATCCGTACGCCTAGGAACTTGAACTGTTCCGTCTCGCTTATAACATGCCCATTCTGTCTGATTAAAATGTCAGTTCTTGTTGAATTGTGGGTTAGAAACTGTAAAAACTGAGTCTTACTGTGATTTAGCATCAGATTATTTTCCACAAGCCACGAACTTATATCATGAACTACATTATTTGATAATGTTTCAATATTACACACAAGATCCTTCACTACCAAGGTGGTGTCATCAGCAAACAGAAATATTTTTGAATCACCTGTAATACTAGAAGGCATATCATTTACATAAATAAGAAACAGCAGTGGCCCCAGCACCGACCCTTGGGGAACGCCCCATTTAACAGTGCCCCATTGGGACTGAACATCATTACCACTCTCAATATTGCGGAGGATTACCTTTTGCTTTCTGTTCTTAAAGTAGGAGGCGAACCAATTGTAAGCTACTCCCCTTACTCCATAATGTTCCAACTTCTGCAGTAATATTTTGTGGTCAACACAGTCAAAAGCCTTCGTTAAATCAAAGAAAACACCTAACGTTCGCAACCTTTTATTTAATCCATCCAAAACCTCACAGAGAAAAGAGACTATAGCATTTTCAGTTGTTAAGCCATTTCTAAAACCAAACTGTACATTTGACAGCAAATCATGTGAATTTAAATGCTGCAGTAACCTTGTATATACAACCCTCTCGATAACTTTAGCAAACACCGATGGCATAGAAATAGGTCTATAATTGTCAACATTATCCCTGTCTCCCTTTTTATAAAGTGACTTCACTACCGAGTACTTTAATCGGTCAGGAAACCGACCACTCCTAAAGGAAAAGTTACAGATATGGCTAAGTACTGAGCTAACATACGTGGAACAATACTTCAGTATTCTGCTAGATACCCCGTCATATCCATGAGAGTTCTTGGTCTTTAGTGATTTAATTATTAACTCAATCTCCCTCTTGTCAGTATCATGGAGGAGCATTTCAGGTAACAGTCTCGGAACACTTTTCTCTAAGAGCGCTATATGATTCCCTGTTGGGACTAGGTTTCTATTTAGTTCACCTGCTATATTCAGAAAGTGATTATTAAATACTGTACATATATGTGACTTATCAGTAACACAGACATCCCCACTACGCACTGATTCTATATTCTCGACCTGTCTCTGCAGACCAGCCACTTCCTTTACGACTGACCATATGGTTTTAATTTTATCCTGAGACTTAGCTATTCTATCTGCATACCACATACTTTTTGCCTTCCTAATAACTTTTTTAAGCACCTTACAATACTGTTTGTAATGGGCTGTTGCATTTAGATTTTGACTGTTTCTAACGTTTTGATATAATTGCCACTTTGTTCTACAAGATATTCTTATCCCTTTAGTCAGCCACCCAGGCTGCCTGTTTGTGCTAGTACCCTGTTTTGAACGTTCTAACGGAAAGCAACTTTCAAAGAGCACGAGAAAAGTCTTGAGGAAAGCATTATATTTATCATCTACTGTATCAGCACTATAAACATCTTGCCACTCTTGTTCCTTGATAAGGTTTACAAAAGTCTGTACAGCAACTGGATCAGCTTTCCTAAAAAGTTGGTAACTATATTTAACATGTGTAGCAGCACAAAAATCTTTTAGACTTAAAATTTGTGCATCATGATCTGAAAGGCCATTCACCTTATTGCTAACAGAATGCCCTTCTAATAATGACGAATGAACAAAAATATTGTCTATGGTTGTTCTACTGTTCCCTTGCACTCTCGTTGGAAAGAATACGGTTTGCATAAGATTATATGAATTAAGGAGGTCTACCAGCATCCTTTTCCTTGCACAATCACTTATACAATTAATATTGAAGTCACCACATATAACTAACTTTTTGTATTTCCTATAAAGTGAACCAAGAACCTCCTCTAGCTTTAGCAAAAATGTTGTGAAATCGGAGTCTGGGGATCTATAAATAACAACAGTAAGAAGTTTAGCTCCACTAAATTTAACCACACCTGCACAACATTCAAACACCTTTTCAGTGCAGTACTTTGAAACATCAACTGACTCAAATGGGATACCGTTTTTCACATACATGGCTACTCCCCCACACCGCAAAGAGCTCCTAGAAAAGCTGCCAGCCAACCTGTATCCTGGTAAAGGAAGCCTCTGAATTATCTCCTTATTTAAGAAGTGTTCAGATATACCAATAATTTCAGAGTCAACATCTATAAGCAGTTCACTAACTTTATCTCTAATACCTTGTATATTTTGATGAAATATACGAATTCCCTCATTAATCGGATACCCAAGCTTTGTAGAAAGTGGTTTCTTTGTTAGAGAGACTTCCCTTAAGCAGGAATACCTATCAGCTGACTTCAATCTAAAAAAGGTACAGCTCTGACACCCACAACTACCGGAATTTCCCCATGAGTGATCCCACCACCCACACCTATGCTGTCACCTATAAGTTTTGCCAACCTCCCCTTTCCATACCTGTTGAGGTGCAGGCCATGTCTAGTGAAACCCGTCCTACTGATAGACTCCACCGACACCACTGAAATGTGACTCATGCCCTCTGTCATCAGCGCACCCCCAAGTCTCATGTTATTACGCCTGACGGCTGTATTAAGATGAGGCCGATCGTGACGCTGAAACAGTTCCACAAAATGCACATTCGTGTTGCCAGTCTGAGTGGCTATCTTTTCCAGGTCACCATCTATGTCATACTCCCCATCCCTATCAATACTATTACCAGCCCCACCCACAATCACTACCTGATCCTCTTTAGTAAAATCCCTACATAACCCCCCTATGTTAAAAGTCACCTGAGCCAATCCTGCATTAGGCTTCACAATGCTGGTGACCTGGTACTCACTCCCCAAAACTTCCTGCAACTGCTGGCCTACACCTCTACCATGAGAACTACCTAACAGCAGAACCTTCTTCTTTCTCTTAGACATTGCAACTGTCCTAGCCACCGTAACTGCTGAGGTCTGCTGCATACTTCCTACATCTACAGCTACTAGAGATTCCTCTCCACTAGACTCTGACAGTTGGTCAAATCTATTACAAACACCAATAGTAAAACTATCTGAAAATCTCCTTCTCCTAGCAGATCTCTTGCCAACAGCCAGCTCCCATTCCCCAACCCCCTTCTCCCTCCTCATCCTATCTAGCTCCTCCTGTGCGTTTTTCAACTGCACCTGAAGGGCACAGATCTTACGCTCCTGCTCCTCTATCAACTTACTCTTGCTACATAACCTACAGTTCCAGGAGAGGATCTCACCAGAATGCCCACAGGCTTCCCCACTGCATTCCCCCCAGTGAAAATACTTCGAACAAGTCTCACACCGCAATCCACTACTCACGAACCTACGGCAAAGCCCACACTTCTCACTCATGGTAAAATTTTACAATTATTGAAACAAGAAAACAACTTTATCTAAGTTCCGCAACTACAATAAGATGTTAAAAACTGACTACAATTATCACAAACTTGCTCTACAAGGGAAGTAACTACTATTATTGACAGTATTAATCAACAACAAATGAGAATATAACAAAATACTAACACAGAAAGAAAATCAAACGTCTAATGACAGTAACGAAACTGAAAGCAGTTCGCAAAAATTTCTTCTGAAGTTATTTCACCGGAAAACACCAAGAACACCGGTTGAAGACTACTAAAGTTCCTAAATAAACTACTATACACAAACAATTAATTAGTACTTAGCTTTCGATGCGCCGCTACAGCTGCAACTGGTCAGCGCGGAATGTAAACACGGGTAAGAGGTTAAGTTGCTCGATACAAAACACTCACAAATATCAGGACACAACACAAGAAATGCAGAGGTGAATGAAGAAACCACTAATAAGTCACTTATATAGTAAATATTATCACAAAAACAGTTAAAATATATATCGGAAACATAAAAATAGATGAAAACTTAAGAGAGCGATCTCACACGCAGTCACGCGCTTATGACGTCACACCAAAGCAGCGCCTCGGAAAACGGCTAAGTCCCGCTCAAGGTCAACCGCCTATAAGGCGGCGCACACAGCCATAAAAATAACCCACCCACCTCCCCAGGGGTCGGGACCCCTGCAACCCACAGAAGAGAAAGATGCTTCAGTAGCTGATTTTGTTTATAGATAAGGATTTTGAAAGGAGATAAGGAATTATGAAGGAGAGATAAGGAATTAGGAAACTTTATTAAGAATGATAATATACAGTTAGATCTCCTTGTACAACAATATATTTTGATAAGGTACCACTTATTTTACACCACAGATTAACTCTTTCATTGGTATTAATCTTCGTTCTGTTCGGGGTATACAATAAAAAAGGCTTGTCTGTTGTTACAATAGCAGTACCATAATCTCTGCTTCCAACATCCTATGATGGCAAACTCCATTCAATACAAACAGTTTCATGCACAGTGTCATTGCATTCTTTGGGTTAACCAAAAAGCTAGCTGGATTTCATTAGCTTGTTGTTTATAGTTCCACTCCCTCTTTCATCATGTGGGCCAACCTCCAACGACTTTCTGGGACCAAGGTCCATTTCCTGATTTATAGCATGACAGTAGCAGCCAATGTCATTGTGTACCCTATTGCTATCTCAAACACCTGAGGCCAATAATTTGTGGAGATTTCAACCTCCTCACACTAACACCCTGCCTTCCTCCATCGAAAATGAGTCGAGAAGGCTTGGGGAATACTAGTCTCTTCTCAGAATGGTGAGAGCTACAATGCCACCTTTACTGTGCTGGAGTTATATCTTGCTCTCATTTCATCTCGATCCTCCATCCCAGGGCTGGGCGACATTCACATTGAGATGTTGCAGAACTTTTCTCTTATGGGCAAGCACTTCCTCCTTCACACATACAATCACATCTGGGCAGAGGTCACGTTTCCCAGACACTGGCATAAAGCCGCTGTCATATCCATACATAAGCCCAGCAAAGACAATCACCTTTCTTCTAGTTGTAGCCCCATTTCTCTCACCAGCTGTGTTTGCAAGGTGGTGGAACATATGGTTTGTGCCTCGCTGGTGTGGTGGCTCGAGTCTCAAAATTTTCTGACCACTGCGCAGAGTGGATTTTGAGTACGCTGTTCTCCAGTTGACTATCTCGTCATTTCCTCCACCCATGTCATAAATGTTTTTTTGCTGAAATACCAGACAGTGGCTGCCTTTCCTGATTTGGAGAAAGCCTATGACTGCTGCTGGAGGACTGGTATCCTCCGTATTCTCCGCACGCGGAGCTTCTGTGGCCACACGCCCCGTTTCCTTCAGGAATTTTTAAAAGCCCATGTTTTCATGGTTCATGTGAGTTTTGCCTTGTCAGACACCTTCATCCAGGAAAACTGTGTGCCTCAGGATCCTGTGCCGAGCTTCATCCTTTTTGCTATCACCATTAACCCTATAATGGCTTGTCTCCTGCCAAGCATCTCCAGACCCCTTTCAGTTGATCATTTTGCCATCTATTACAGTTCTCCACAGGCTTGCCTTCTTGAGCAGCATCTTCAGTGATGTCTCATTCATCTTTACACATAGTGCATTGACAGTGGTTTTCACTTGTCTGCCAACACAACCATTTGTATAAATTTCTGGTAGCTCAATTGATTTCTTCCACTGTCTTTACATCTTGGGCCTGTTGCTCTTCCACTCATTGAAACTACGAAATTTCTGCAGCTCATGATCCATAGGAAACGTTCTTCGTCCTCCCACATGTCTTATGTGCCGGCCTGCTGTACGTTGTCTCTCAATATGTCCTGTGTGTTCTCAGCTGTACTTCCTGGGGAACGGATCAGACCACCCTCCTCCATTTGTACCGGTTCCTTGTCCATTCAAAACTAGACTATGGGGTTTTTGTTTATCCATCTGCACATCTTCCCATCTTACGCTGTTTCAATACAGTCCACCATCTTGGCATCCGTTTGGCCACTGGCACCTTTTACACTAGCTTGGTCGAGAGTCTGTATGCAGAAGCTGCCAAAATACCACTGTTAAACCACTGTGACCTCCTCCTCAGCAGATAGCCAAGTCATTTGTCTGTCACACCAGGCCACCCATCCTATGCCTCCTTCTCCAATGCCTCTTTTGATCCTCAGTATGAGGTGCATCCCTCCTCTCTGTTACTTCCTGGAGTTCACTTTTAGCACTTACTCCAGCAGCTTAACTTCATGCTACCTGCCACTTTCCTGATGGGTGTGAAACTCCTACCACGCTGGCTTTGTGCAGTGTCTTGCGTTCACCTTGGCCTTTATTCACTTCGTGAAGACAAGACCTCCAGCTTCACTCTATCGCCATAAGTTTCACGACATTCCCCTGGAACTTGGCAATAGTACCTTTCTGTACGCTGATGGCTCTCAGACTGACCACCATGTTGAGTGTGCCTTTGTCACTGGCACTGACATTTTTCAGTATCAACTTCCAGAACACTGTTCAGTATTTAAACCAGAGCTCTTCACCCTGTGTAGGGCCATCCAGTACACATCCCACCTCTCTCTGTGCCATTCAGAGCCTCTGTGTGCGGTACATTATACATCCTTTAGTGCAAAGGCCCCAGGAAAGCTATCACTTTCTCGCTGTTGATGGAGCCACTTTGATGTTTATGTGGGTTGCTGGTCATGTTGATCTGATGGGAGACAAGGCTGCTGATGCTGTTGCCAATGCTGCAGTCCTCGTACCTCGGCCCGCTACCTCTTCCATTCCCTCGAATGATATCTGTGTTGCCGTCTGTCAGCAGGTAATGGCACATTGGACTCATCACTGGTCCTCCTTTCATGGGAACAAGCTCCAGGAAATTAAACCTCTCCCAGCGGCTTGGACAACCTCATCTCAGCCATCTTGCTGTGAGATCATTTTAGCTAGGTTACCGGCTGGCCGCGGTGGTCTAGTGGTTTTAGGCGCGCAGTCCAGAACCGCGGGACTGCTACGGTCGCAGGTTTGAATCCTGCCTCGGGCATGGACGTGTGTGATGTCCTTAGGTTGGTTAGGTTTAAGTAGTTCTAAGTTCTAGGGGACTGATGACCACAGCAGTTAAGTCCCATAGTGCTCAGAGCCATTTGAACCATTTTAGCTAGGTTGCGTATTGGGCATTGTGTTTTTAGCCATCACCATTGTTAAGTGGTGCTGCTCCACCACTTTGTGCTCATTGCCCTCAACCTTTGACAGTTTGCCATTTCCTGATAGAATGCCCTTTTATTAATCACTTACGTTCCAATTTATGTTTGCTGTCTGAGTTACCAGCTGTTTTGAAGGATGACATGTGGGCTGTTGACCGCATTTTACTTTTTATCTGTCGTAGCAATATGGCGAAGGAAGTTTAGTCTTCAGTTTATCACCTCCATTTCTCTATGGCGTATTTTATGGACATTTCTACAAGTATCTGCCTTTAGCTGTCTTCCCTTTCGTTGGTTGGGCTTAACGTGTAGTCGCTTTTAATTCCACTTTTAATGCCTTACAATAAGACAAAAACAAACCATATACTGCAATATGTCTATGTTGTGAGATCAATGTGGTATCATTTTATGTGAGCCATGTGTGCTGGCTTAATGGACAGAGTAGTGCCTTTCTTGTTGTCAATGGTCACTTATTACTTAGCCCTCCAGTCAGAGACACTGGTATGAGGGTTTTTGAGTGGAAGGCTATGTAAAATGTAAATGTGTGTAGCATGTTGTTTACTCTAGAGTCCTTAAAGTTTGGTTCCATGATAGTGCAAGGATACTCCAAGAGATGGCGGGTCACGCAGCTGCTGGTATTCTGAGCGGTTGGTGCAGTGAGAGGCACATTGCCTGCCGTGACTGTGCGGAGCTGTCTTTGTCACAAAATAAAAGTCAAATGAGAGCTGTGTATTCGAACCTGAGGGGCCAATTTGCACTGGTGTTCACAAACAGTGGTGACTGTTTGTCAGTTTAGTTGGTTTGATGTCTAAGTGGCTATTTAAAGCATTAGTGTGTCCCACACCCCAGTTATAGAGGAAGTGTGAGTACAGTTACACTATTATACATTATTCTGTGATGTGACTGCACTACCAAGGGTATATGTGTTGAACAGCTGGTTGGTGTAAGTGATTTGATATCAGTAATTTGTCCACATTTTGCTGTTAAAGTTTCTTTTGCTCATTAAGAAATCTTAGCTTCAGTTGGCTGTAATTTAGCACGGCGTTCATATTTAAAGAACTATAACATGCTGTTCTTGTTATTCTACTGTACTTTAGATATTTTATGCTTTAAATGGAGATTCGTTTACTCAATCAGTATGTAAAAATTAAGTGGGAGGATGATCACTGAATTGTTTATAATTTTAGTGTGTGTGTGTGTGTGTGTGTGTGTGTGTGTGTGTGTGTGTGTGTGTGTGTGTGTGTGTGTGTGTGTGTGTGGGAGAAAGGCCGGCAAGTGCACTGAAGGACCTACCATTTGTAAAACTAATACCAATATTGTGGCACATAAACACTCCCTTACCCCTTACCCCTTACCCCTTGTACCCCACCCGCACCCCAACCCCTGACCCACAAGTTAAGTACTGTTGTTTATCCCTTGGTTGTGAATGTATAAGCAATGATTGTAACTGTTGTTCAGCTCATTGTCGTGACTGATTTCTCAAGTCAGTCATTTGTGAAATTATGAGCTGTAAGTATTTGTTTTAAGGAGAAAGGTCATACTTTCTTTGTACATATTGTTTATTGTTAATATTATTTTATTATCAGTAATCAGAGTTGTAATGTTAATAATGTTCTTTAATGCCAGTTATCAGAGTTTGTTTAAAGTTTTCTGAACTGATGATCTGTGTTAAGGTGTGTAAATTTTTGAAGAGACTGGCAACAATTCTGTTTTTAAGGTATGTTTGTAAAGTGGCTTAGCACGTTACCACTCCCCTCATGCTCCTACAATTTCATTATGGAGACACAATTTGCCCTCATTATGTAGCTCTAATTGTAAAATAAATACTATAATACTCTCTCTCATAAATGTGGTGTCATGATTTGCTCCAGACATGGTTGGCAGAAAACTCAGGTCTTGAGGTTCTTAGATATTATCTCCCACAGCAGTACAACATATCTTTTGTTTTACTCTATTTGCATTAAGCCCCTGACTGAGTGAACAAAAGTGTCAACTACTAATGGCAATTGGAGCCACAGTATCAGCTAGTGTTCAATGAAACATGTCAAAAGGAACAGTGTAATATATTTCAGGTATTGTACATGCAAATGTGTATTTAGAGCATTTGTTCTGGTACCACTTGTGTGTTTTACATATGCAGTCAAATAAATTTTATGAAATATTTAATTTGTTAACAAGATCAGCAATTTGGTATCAATTTTGACCAAGTTTTTGCAATAATTATTATTCTTCAATGCATGGAAACCATCAAAACAGAAAAGCAGCACCATATGAAAGATATACTAAATATGGTGAAGTTACTCTTTATTAAAAAGCTGGCTGACTGTACCAATGTGAATAAATGATTCCTCAGTTCTACAAAAGTGTTAATATAGTACCAGTTTTTCAAGTCTACATAAACCTTATATATGTAAATACTTGTACACACTCTATGCAAGATGTTTGTTCAGTCACAGCTGCCAACTCAAAAAATGGTTCAAATGGGTGTGAGTACTATGGGACTTAACATCTGAGGTCATCAGTCCCCTAGAACTTAGAACTTCTTAAACCTAACTAACCTAAGCACATCACACACATCCATGCCCGAGGCAGGATTTGAACCTGCGACCATAGCGATTCCAGATTGAAGCGCCTAGGACCACTCGGCCACACCGGCCAGCCTGCCAATTCAAGTGCTGTATTGCTTTCAGTTGGTGAGTTATTAGAAGTGGCTGCCAAGTTCCTCACATACATTTACCTGAATTCACATATCATTTTACAATGGGAATACAAAGAGTGTAGTCAGTACTCAACACTAATAATAACAATAGTTGGGTTTTTCTAGTGTATATGTGCATCTTTCATAAACTTGTTCTATAGTGAAACCTAACATACTTTCAGTAATAGTCATAAGGTGTCACTAATGCTTCATTAGGATTTAATAGCATTATTAGGTTTATATTTGAATATACTGCAAGCATATGAAGACCAGTGTCAACAGCTCTGCTACAGTGGTAAGACTGGTTCCTGTCAGATCACAGAAGATAAGCACTTTCAGGCTTGGCTAGCACTTGGGTGGATCATCTTCCAGGCTTGCTGAATGCTGTTGACAAGTGGGCTGCACTCAGCCCTTGTGAGGCCAATTTGAGGAGCTACTTGACTGAGAAGTAACAACACCAGTAATGATAACTGACAACGACTGGGAGAGTAGGGTACTGACCAAATGCCCCTCCATATCTCTCTCTACATCCCCATCCATTGATGCCTATAGGCTGAGGATGACAAAGCAGCTGGTCGGCACCATTGCCCCTTCGAGGCCTGTTTCAGATGGTGTTTGCTTATATCACACTGATATGCACAGTAAACTATTACAAGTGAATCAGCATTCCTTGTTGGAAAATGTTTTCATTGGATACATTTAATCAGTGGAACATTATCCCGCAGGTTTACTATAGCACCCAAATTGACTCTCACTGAGGCACCCCTTTCGATTTTTAGCTGTAGGATGATTATTCCATTGCATCGAAGTGAAGTAATGAGATGCATAACGTTTATTTAGCACAAATAGAACAGCTGACTAACAGCTTGAAAGCTTCTTTATTAAACAACAAAAACTGTGTCACTACCAAGTAACATAACTCGATCAATCTTAGACGTTACATAAAAATTACTACAGTATAATACAAAAGGTAATTGAAAGAAATACACAATAAGATGAACAGAAATTATGCTCTAATTCAAAGATAATAATTACACTGATGTCACTGTGATTTTTGGTGGTCCCCTGGACATTGCAAAGAGCAGGACTTGGTTCTTAACAGGGTGTATGATCATTACAGATGGCAGAGCATGCTCTGCAATGTGCTCCCATGTTGGTCAAAGATTGGTTCCACGTTCTCTTATAGTAGGGCATTCCATTCCTCTACCAGTGCAGTTGACAACAGCTGGATGGTCATTGGTACATGTGGTTCTGCTGAATACATCCCCCCCCCTCCCCCCCCCACATCCAATACATGTTCGATGCAATTTAAGTTGAGGGAATGGGCAGGCTAGGCCATCTGCCAAATACACCGGTGTCCAGAATTAAAGCAACAAACCTCTATTTCCCCACCCTGTGTCTAATTCATGATACCATCATACAAACTGTCATCAGATCTCTGTTTGATCATGTTCTGCAGAGAAGATGGCATTGCAATCAGTAGACAACCATGCCAATGATGACGTCATGGCAGCTGTCAAATGGGCTAGTGTTTGCTGGGTAGTCACACACCCACAGTTGCTGTGTACACAGTGACAGACAGTGCAGTATGGCACAGAGAAGATGCCTCCAGATACTCTGCAGGGGAGGACCATAGGAATAATGGAAACAGAACAGTTGCAAATTGATATGACCTGTTGGCTTAATAGGAATTGTTCTGTTGCTTCTTGGATGTGGCAACTGGTTACAGACACTGAAACTGCATTCCAGAGACTAGCGCAGGTTCAACTGCATGTGACATCAGAAAGAGAGGACTATTATTTGGCACCCAGGGCACAACAGTACCACCTTAGTACTGCATGGAAAATGGCTCCGGACCTAGCAGCATCCACTGGACATGTTTTATCGAGACAAACAGTGTACAGAATGCTTCAGCAGAGTGGCCTATGTCAGAGATCTGTTGTATGTGTACCTCTGACACATCTTCACAGATGGGAACATCTAGAGTGGAGTCATCAACATGCCACAAGGATGGTCGAATAGCAGGCCAATGTTCTTTTCACAGATCTACATCTACATCTACATTTACATCTACTTCTACATCTACATCTACATCCATACTCCGCAGCCTCCTGACGGTGTGTGGTGGAGGGTACCTTGAGTACTTCTATTGGTTCTCCCTTCTATTCCAGTCTTGTATTGTTCGTGCAAAGAAGGATTGTTGGTATGCCTCTGTGTGGGCTCTAATCTCTCTGATTTTATCCTCATGGCCTCTTCACGAGATATACGTAGGAGGGAGCAATATACTGCTTGACTCCTCGGTGAAGGTATGTTCTTGAAACTTCAACAAAAGCCCGTACCGAGCTACTGAGCGTCTCCCCTGCAGAGTCTTCCACTGGAGTTTATCTATCATCTCCATAACGCTTTCGTGATTACTAAATGATCCTGTAACGAAACGAGCTGCTCTCCATTGGATCTTCTCTATCTCTTCTATCAATCCTATCTGGTACGGATCTCACACTGATGAGCGGTATTCAAGCAGTGGGTGAACAAGCGAAATATAACCTCCTTCCTTTTTCTTTGGATTGAATTTCCTTAGGATTCTTCCAATGAATCTGTCTGGCACCTGCTTTACCGACGATTAATTTTATATGGTCATTCCATTTTAAATCACTCCTAATGCGTACTCCCAGATAATTTATGGAATTAACTGCTTCCGGTTTCTGACCTGCTATATTGTAGCTAAATGATAAAGGATCTTTCTTTCTATGTATTTGCAGCACATTACACTTGTCTACATTGAGATTCAATTGCCATTCCCTGCACCATGCATCAATTCGCTGCAGATCCTCCTGCATTTCAGTACAATTTTCCATTGTTACAACCTCTCGATTTACCACAGCATCATCCGCAAAAAGCCTCAGTGAACTTACGATGTCATCCACAAGGTCATTTATGTATATTGTGAATAGCAATGGTCCTACGACAATCCTCAGCGGCACACCTGAAATCATTCTTACTTCAGAAGACTTCTCTCCATTGAGAATGAAATGCTGCATTCTTTTATCTAGGAACTCTTCAATCCAATCACACAATTGGTCTGATAGTCCATATGCTCTTACTTTGTCCATTGTCCTAATTTGGTTTGGAGAGTGATTCTCAATGGAGTCACATCTGGAGGGAACAAGGAACACAATTTAAGGACCAAAACATTGTGGAAAGAGACTGATATTGACGGGGATCACAAATGGTGTGGGCAGGGATTATGTTGGCAACTCTTAATGAAATTGTACGGGTGAATCAACAATGTTTAAATGCTGTCATGTTTCGTGAGGACATCTTGGGACCTCATGTGCAGTTGTTGTGAAGTGCTGTAGGCTCAGACTTCATACTGGTGGATGATTATACTCAACCTCAAAGAGCACGGGTGGTTGATGTTTCTTGTAAATGAAAGATTTTGCACCCGACACATGGCCTGCTCACTCTCCCAATTTGATCCCATAATGCATGTCTGGGATGCTCTCAGGAGGTGGCTTTTCATCATGTTAGCATCCAACAACCACTCTCTAACACTTGCGAGCGCCTCTGCAGGAAGAATGGGCATTATTGCTTCAACATGAGATTTATGACATCATTCACAGCATGCTCCATCATTGTCAGACCTGTATGGCTACCAGAGGTGGTCACATCCCCTTCTGAGCACTTAAACCAGTTGTCGGAATGTGTGTGAAAATCGGTTAAGTTGGGAAACAAAACAAAGAACATTTTTGTCAACCATTATGCATGTTGTAAATGCTTACATTCTATATTCTTTAAACTGTTTCTACTTTAATATCTCCTGTTTATACTGTTCTGTGGCAAAATAAATGTAATCTTGCTAAACTTCCGTTTGTCGCTGTAATTTTGGACACCAATGTATCAGGGCCAAATGCACTTCTGTAAAGACAAATGTCAGAAAGGAATAGTGTCACAATGCTGTTGACTGGTGAATGTACTGGTTCAGATTTGGAGGAAGCAAGCTAATGCATCATTATTGCCCCCCCCCCCCCCCAAACCTTAACACCTGTCCCATCAAAATGATCATTTTCAACAAAGTTCTTTGGTGCATTACATGTTCCCACCTTTTGCCCTATGAGGCTGCATGAAATGCACCCTGTGCACACTGGAACATTGTCAAACATGGCTATTTTGGTGTTATGGTGTGGGGAGAACTAGTGTTGCATTGATGTACGGACTCCAAGTCTTTTAATACAATACATTCAGCAGTCAACCCCACTGTGACATTCTACTTCCTCTTTTCAGGACTGCATTTGCCCCGGACTTCATTTTTATGGATGACAATGTCTAACTTTTTGGCCAGTACAGGTACTGGAGCTCTTTGAACGAGAAGGTATTTGTCAAATGGCTGGCCTTCTCATAACTGTGCCCTAACCCTAGCAATGTCAAGGCATTTTCCATAACTATAAAAATTCATTGATGTGTAAATAGGGTCCAGAACATGAAAATATCTTCTAGGACACTCTTAGTAATATCAACGCATTTTTAGTAACGTGTTCTACTGACTTCATAACAAACAACCAAAATTAATTAAAAATCCAGATTCAGTTCATTGCTATTGATTTTCAATCTTTACATGCTTTTTAAAGGTATTGATGTGTAAGTAAAGTCCTGAACGCAGAGATATTGAATACAATATTCAATGAAAAAGTGACATCTGCTATTGAGTTTTGGGCAAGTTTAAATATTTTCAGAATATTGGCATAAAGTACCCCCACACCTTCAATATCATGAAGGTTAATTCCCATCTAGCATACATGGGAGAGATTTATGACAGCACATCCACATGCACCAATGACCACCCTGCATTTGTCAACTGTGCTGGTGGAGGAATATAATGCCACACCACAAGATCTCCTTACCAAACTTGTGGCCAGCCTGGGAGTGCATTGCAGAGCATGCGTTGCCAAACACAGTGGTCACACACCCTATTAAGAAACATGTGCTGCCTTTTGAAATGTCAAGAGTTTTACATACAACTCTATACAGGTATTAATTATGATAAATTAATGTTAACATAACAACTTTGTAAAATTGCTTACTCAAGAAAATACATTTAATCGTAAACTACAATCAACCTAATTGGACCTCATGACTGTCTAAAGGCTTTTCATCATATAGTTCATAACTGGGAAAGAAAAAAACTTACAACACAGAAAATTATCATCAATGAAATAAGCCACAAGCAAGGAGATGAACAGTTAAATACTGGCATCTACAAATACTGTTTCTGCGAATGCCTAGGTTAGGTACATAGGTGGCAATATGGTTACGAGTCTGTGAATGCAATATAAGTAACAGATCCATCTGTAGCATAGTTTGAGCTTAAAGTTTCCTACTGAAAAAGTGCAGACCAATACTAATACAATGAAACACACCGTAAATTTGTTTCCTTACCTGCCAGAGACTCCAATTCCAGTTTTCTTACCATTTATTTTCTATACCTATTTTCCAGATGGAATCCTAATTCCTGCCATTTTGAGCATTTGTAAGCCTCACACACAACACCTATCAAGTCTGTTACAACTATCTGTCTCAACTCCTTAGGTATCATATGATATAACGGATCCTGCATGGGTACTGTGGTGTGTTTGCTCTTCTGGCAGACTCTCCACACTGACAGTACTCTCCTCACTGTCTTTACATGTATTTGAAATAACATAGTGTTCTTAGATTACCATGGTCCAAAGTATATGTAGAACAGCTGAGTATGCCATAATACTCCGGCACTTCAACAGGTCATACATAACCACGCATTGTACCAAATAAAGTATTATAGTAGTTATAATGTTATCCAAATTTCAACACAAGACTTGTGGCTAGAGGCTTCTAATAAGTTGCAGATATAGATTATTATGAAACTTACAATCCAGTGACTAGATTTCAATAAATTCTGCTAGTACTATAAATTTCAGCCTCCAAAAATATCTGTCTTGAGCAATATGATGTCCAAACTGTTTTTCAATACAGAAATTTAGCTGAAAAATTTATTCAAGTCAACCAAAAATTTTTGAAGATGGAACTAAACATGCACGTAAATCGAACTGCTACTTCTTTGGCTCAAAACAAGCTACCAGTCACTGGAAATAACATTTCACAACATTTTTATGCAATCCTGGCACATTAAAACTGTGTAAAGGACTGAGACTCAAATTTGGAACCTGGTCTTTCAGGAGCAAGTGCTCTATCATGAGTGCTACTTCTGCAAGGTTTGCAGGAAAGCTTCTGTGAAGTTTGGAATGTAGGAGACAATTTACTGGCAGAACTGAAGCTGAGGGCACAGGTCGTGAGTCGTGCTTGGGTAGCTCAGTCAGTAGAGCACTTTACCACAAAAGGCAAAGTCCCAAATCTCGGTCCGGCACACAGTTTTAATCTGCCAGGAAGTTTCATAGCGGTGGACACTACACTGCAGAGTGAAAGTTCTGGAGTTTTATACGAGTTTGGGCACCATTCAACATTTGCAGATTCATATTATTCAGCAACTAGGACACCAACAGTTCATGCCAAGAGCCAATATGGATTACAGTGTGATAGCTGCTAAGGAGGCTTTTACTACTGACACTTTGCTAATAGAACCACGATGATAATTTGACATGTCTAGAAAACTGGGTACCTACTTGGGCATGAGGGCAGAATGGTTAGCAGATGATTATACTTATTTTTGCATCAAGAAGAATCTATGGACACTATTAAACTTCAGGGTTGAGATTGTTAGCCCATCAATTATCATCAGCTGTGTGCTGGCACACAAAAGAAAAAGTTCAGTCTGCCATACAGGCAAGTTGTAGGTATTCTGATGCAATTTTCAATAAGAACATAGCCTGACATTGTTGACTGTGAAAGCAATTACAGTCATAAACTTGAGAAAATAACAAAGATTCAATGGGATGCTGTGAAAAGAACTGTAAAATATGTTTCTTTTCCTTCAAAACAGGAGAATTCACCTTCAGGCTCCCCCCAGGGGGTCCACAACTCTTTTGTGGATACGTGCGTGGTGAGCACGGGGTCTACATCTACATCTAAATTTATACTCCGCAAGCCGGAGTGTGGCAGAGGGCACTTTGCGTGCCACTGTCATTACCTCCCTTTTCTGTTCCAGTTGCATATGGTTCGTGGGAAGAACAACCGTCTGAAAGCCTCCGTGCGCACTCGAATCTCTCTAATTTTACATTCGTGATCTCCTCGGGAGGTATAAGTAGGGGGAAGCAATATATTAGATACCTCATCCAGAAACGCACCCTCTCGAAACCTGGCGAGCAAGCTACACCGCGATGCAGAGCGCCTCTCTTGCAGAGTCTGCCACTTGAGTTTGCTAAACATCTCCGTAACACTATCACACTTACCAAATAACCCTGTGGCAAAACGTGCCGTTCTCCTTTGGATCTGATCTATCTCCTCCGTCAACCCGATCTGGTATGGATCCCACACTGATGAGCAATACTCAAGTATAGGTCGAACAAGTGTTTTGTAAGCCAACTCCTTTGTTGATGGACTACATTTTCTAAGGACTCTCCCAATTAACCTCAACCTGGTACCCGCCTTACCAGCAATTAATTTTATATGATCATTCCACTTCAAATCGTTCCGCACGCATACTCCTAGATATTTCACAGAAGTAACTGCTACCAGTGTTTGTTCTGCTATCATATAATCATACAATAAAGGGTCCTTCTTTCTATGTATTCGCAATACATTAAATTTGTCTATGTTAAGGGTCAGTTGCCACTCCCTGCACCAAGTGCCTATCCACTGCAGATATTCCTGCATTTTGCTACAATTTTCTAATGCTGCAACTTCTCTGTATACTACAGCATCATCCGCGAAAAGCCACATGGAACTTCCAACACTATCTGCTAGGTCACTTATATATATTGTGAAAAGCAATGGTCCCATAACACTCCCCTGTGGCACGCCAGAGGTTACTTTAACGTCTGTAGACGTCTCTCCATTGATAACAACATGCTGTGTTCTGTTTGCTAAAAACTCTTCAATCCAGCCACACAGCTGGTCTGATATTCCGTAGGCTCTTACTTTGTTTATCAGGTGACAGTGCGGAACTGTCCCAAGCTAATGCAGTTCTCCTTCCTTTCTGGGCTGCCCTACCCCCCTTCCCCATCCCTCCTTGTCCCCAATCCTTCCCCTCTCCCCCTGACTTACCACCCCTTCACACTCCCTCTTTTTGGGAGTAATGTATGGAGCCTTCGTCCGGAGACGGATGTTTGAAAACTCCAGGATCCGGTTTCCTTTGTTTTTCTCTATCCTCACACTTTCTCCTCTATTGGTCTTTCCCTATGTTCACTCTTATCTTTGCTTTCACTTCCTTACATCTATCTCTGCCTCATTCTCATTGCCCTATTCCCTTGTCTTCTTTTCCGTGTCTTACTCTCCGCCTTGGCGTTTGAGATTCTTTCTTCTATCCTACTCTCCCTCTCTCTCTCTTTTATCTCTTCTTTCCTCCCTGTACGTGTCTGAAGGCCGACCCACGCGTTCGCACGAGTAGACGGTGATGGGGTAACGCGTAATTCCCCGCCCTGGGTAGGCAAGTAAGGCACACACGTAACCCCTGGCAAAGGCCAGGCCCAGGGAGGGGTGATTGCCTGAGCTGTTACCTTTTGAACGTGCCGATTGGTCCTTCCATCTGTTTCTCAGGAGGTGTGACCTGAGGTGTGGACAATCACCTAAGGCCAGAGTGCCCTCTGAGAGGGCCCCCACAAGGAAGAAGCGTGCCATCGGAGACGCTGGCAGTCATGGGGGATTCGTCTGCAATGGATTTATCTTCTTCTTCTTCTTCCCTTTCTTCTGCCCAAAAAAGAAAGCTAGATGTAACTCCTGTTCCGAAAATTCTACCACCAGCACCGAAGTTTCTTGTTGTCACAAGATCTGACGATCACGATTTCTCAACAGTCAACCCTTTCGTCATTCAGTAGGGTGTAGATGTGGTTGCAGGACCAGTGAAATCTTGTACTCGGTTGCACAACGGTACCTTGCTCTTGGAGACAGAGAGCGCCTTCCAGGACCAAAAATTACTTTGAGCCACTCTCTTACACACACTTCCTGTATGGGTCGAGGCCCACCGCACCTTGAATTCGTCGTGTGACGTGGTGTATACCAGGTCACTTGACGGACTGACTGATGAGGAGATTCTGTCTTTCTTCTCTGATCAGGGAGTGACAGCCGTCCATCGAGTCATGAAAAGGGTCGACGAGGATCTCATACCAACCCGAACCATATTCCTGACATTCGACAGTGTGCATTTGCCTTCACGAATTAAAGTAGGTTATGAGATCATTTCTGTTTGGTCGTATGTACCCAGCCCTACAAGGTGTTACCAATGTCAGTGGTTTAACCATACATGGCTGTCTTGTTCAAGTGCGGCTAAATGCGTTACCTGTGGCAGGGATGCCCATGAGGGTGACTGTCCACCTCCGTCCCCTCGTTGCATCGTATGGGCGACCATGCTGACCTCCTCTCGCGACTGCCCCTTCTACAAAGATGAGAAAAGTATACAGGAAATTCGAGTGAAAGAGAAGGTGTCGACCTCAGCTGCTCGCAAGTTATTCAATAGCAGAAAGCCCACTGTGCTTCCGGCACGTAAGTGCAGTACCGTTCTCACCTCTCCTCAGCCTACCAGGGAGGTAGCTGTACAGACATGCAATCTAACATTTAGCAATTCGCTCATCAGATAGGCCAGTGCTAAGATTGCCCGATCAGCGTCTCCTCTTCCTCCCACCAACCATAAGGCTCGAACACCATCATCTAGTACTGCTAAGACAAGGACCTCTAAAGCAGATGCTCAGACCTTCAAAAAAGAACCGACACGCGAAGATTTCTTGCGTACACAAACTTCACAGCCATCAACTGTTCTTTCGACAAAACGTAATTCTTCAAAGAAGGCTCATAGAAAAAAGAGTTCTCCATCTCCGCTGAGGCGCATTTCTTCTCCTGTGCCACCAAGCAGTTGCCGTCCCTGGCCATCTTCAGTTTCGCCAAGCTGCACCTATGGTGGCCGATCATCTGGCCTTTCACTGGCAGAGGAAGCTGCCCCTCCTGACCAGCTCAGGAAGGTGGCAGACGCAACTGTTGAGTTGATGGACCATGACTCACCACCTATTGATTGCAGCAGCAGTGCTCCCTCGAAGCCAGGCCCTCAGTGGCCATCGAGGAGACCCTTTCTTGTTTCTTCTTTTTCTTTTCGTTTTCATAATGGCACTTCTTCAATGGAATATTCGCGGCATTCGGTCCAACTGAGAGGAACTAAAATTGCTCCTTCGAATGCACTGCCCGCTTGTCGTAGGTCTCCAAGAAATGAAGTTACGCCCATGCGATTGTATTGACCTGGCACAGTATACCTCTGTGCGTTTTGACGTACCCCGTGTGGCAGGTGTTCCGGCTCGTGGAGGGGTCATGTTGCTAGTTGGGGATGATGTCTACTACGATCCAATCACATTACACACAGATCTGCCGGCAGTTGGCGTCCGAATTACTCCCCCCACTTTCACATCTTCCATTTATACTGTTTACACTCCATCATCATCTGCCTTTACTAGGACAGACATGATACAACTGATTGCTCAGCTTTCTACACCATTTTTGTTGATTGTAGACTTTAACGCCCACTATACCCTTTGGGGCTCTCCAGCATCCTGCCCGAGAGGCTCCCTCTTGGCAGACCTTTTCAACCACCTCAATCTAGTCTGCTTAAATACCGGTGCACCTACCTTCCTTCTGGACACAACGCATACCTATTCACACTTGGACCTCTCCATATCCACTCTCCAACTTGCACGTTGATTCAAGTGGTATGCACTGTCTGACACATACTCGAGCGACTATTTCCCCTGCATAATCCATCTCCTGCATCACAACTCTTCTCCATGTTCCACTAGCTGGAACATCTCCAAAGCCGACTGGGGGGTTTTCACCTCCCTGGCGACCTTCCATCATCAAAACTTCTCCAGCTGCGATAGTCAGGTCACATACCTCACGGACGTTATTCTCACTGCTGCTGAGTATTCCATTACTCGTACTTCCTCTTCTCCATGTAGAGTCCCAGTCCCCTGGTGGACTACAGCATGCAGCGATGCTCTTCATGCTCAATGACATGCTTTACGCACCTTCCAATGCCACCCTACTGTGGCGAACTGTATCAGTTACAAACAACTCCATGCACAATGTTGTCGTGTTATCAAAGAAAGCAAAAAGGCTTGCTGGGTGACTTTCATCAGCTCATTCAACAGTTTTACTACTTCTTCAGTTGTCTGGGGTGGCCTGCGCTGGCTATCTGGCACCAAGGTCCACTCCCCGATTTCTGGCCTGGCTGTAGTGAATGAAGTCCTTGTGGATCCTGAGGATGTCTCAAATGCCTTTGGCCACTTTTTGCGGAGGTTTTGAGCTCTGCCCATTACCAGCCTGGCTTCCTCCCCCGAAAACGAGCAGAGGAGGCACGGCCACCTTCTTTCCAGTCTTTGAATCGTGTATGTTACAATGCCACCTTCACCGTGCGGGAACTTGGGCACTCGCCCCGGTCCCGATCCTCTGCTCCAGGGCCTGATGGTATCCATATTCAGATGCTGCAGAACCTTTCTCCTGCAGGTAAAGGCTTTCTTCTTTGCACCTATAATCGCATCTGGACTGAGGGTCATGTCCCCACATGCTGGCGTGAAGCAATTGTTGTTCCCATACCCAAACCAGGAAAGGACAAACACCTTCCATCCAGTTATCACCCCATCTCCCTTAGCAGCTGTGTCTGCAAGGTGATGGAGCATATGGTAAATTCTTGATTGGTTTCGAATCTCGACGCCTCCTTACCAATGTCCAATGTGGCTTTCGTAGGCGCCGCTCTGCTGTTCACCACCTAGTTACCTTGTCGACCTTTATTATGAACAACTTTTTGCATAAGCGCCAGACGGTGGCTGTGTTCTTTGATTTGGAGAAGGCTTATGACACCTGTTGGAGGGCGGGCATTCTCTGCACCATGCACACTTCGGGCCTTCGTGATCACCTCCCTCTTTTTATTAATGCATTTTTAATGGATTGAATGTTCAGGGTTCGTGTGGGTTCTGTTTTGTCAGATGCCTTTCGCCAGGAGAATGGGGTGCTCCAGGGCTCCGCTTTGAGCGTGGCCCTTCAATCCAATAATGGATTGCCTCCCAGCTGACGTTTCAGGCTCCCTTTTTGTGGACGATTTTACAATCTACTGCAGCGCTCAGAGAACATGTCTCCCGAAAAGCTGTCTTCAGCATTGTCTAGACCGTCTATATTCCTGGAGTGTCACTAACGGTTTCCGTTTTTTCTGCTGAGAAAACGGTCTGTATGAACTTCTGGGATTACAAACAGTTTCTTCCACCATCCTTAAATCTTGGTCCCATTGCTCTCCCATTTTATGTCTTTCATTTGACAGGAAACTTTGCTGGTCTCCACATGTGTCTTACTTGGCTCCTCGTTGTAGCCATTCCCTAAATGTCCTCCATGTTCTCAGCGGTACGTCATGGGGAGCAGATCGAATGGTCCTGCTTCGCTTACATCGGTCCATTGTCCAATCAAAGCTGGATTATGGGAGCTTTGTCTACTTTTCTGCCCGGCTGTCCATCTTACACCGTCTAAACTCTATCCACCATCAGGGGTTACGTCTGGCGACTGGAGCATTCTACACGAGCCCTGTTGTGAGTCTGTATGCCGAAGCTGCCGCATTACCACTAAACTACTGGTGCGATATGTTGCTTTGTCAGTACATCTGCCGATTGATGTCAATGCCCGACCACCTGTCATATTTCTTCTTCTTTGATGACTCTCTCGACCGCCAATATGGGCTGTATGTATCTGCCCTGTTACCTCCTGGAGTTCGCTTTCCTTGCCTGCTTCCGCAACTTGATTTTACCCTCCCTACGACTTTTCGAGTGTGTGAGAGCCCGATGCCACCTTGGCTCCAGGCTCAGGTTCGCATTCACCTTGAACTCAGCTCACTCCCAAAGGAGAGGACCGCGGATTCGATATACCGCTCGAGTTTTGTCGAACTTCATTTGAGGACATTTAATAATGTCTTTATCTACACAGATGGCTCCAAGACTACTGCTGGTGTCGGATGTGCCTTTGTTGTTGAGGATGATACCTTTCAATACCTGCTCCTTGACCAGTGTTAAAGCTTTACAGCTGAGCTTTTTGCTCTCTGTCAGGTTGTTCAGTATATCCACTGCCATCGTCATTCTCCCTATGCCATCTGCTCTGATTCTTTGAGCGCCATTCAGAGTCTCTGTGACTCATATTTGGACCACCCTCTTGTGCAATGAATTCAACGGTCTCTTCAGTCGCTAGCTGATACTGGGGCTAGTGTCCTTTTTATGTGGATTCCTGGCCATGTTGGTGTGCCTGGGAATGAAGATGCTGATGCTGCGGCCAAGGCTGCTGTCCTCCTGCCTCAGACAGCTTCCTTTTGTGTCTCATCAACTGATGTTAGTGGGGTTCTTTGGCAGCACTTTCATCATTGTGGCATGAGGCTTGGTCCCCTCTCCATGAAATTAAGCTTAGGGTCATCAAACTGATCCTGAAGTCTTGGACGACCTCCTCACACCCTTCCTGGTGAGAGGAGGTCATTTTGGCCAGGATGCGGATTGGTCATTGCTGATTTAGCCACTGCTACCTGTTGTCCTGAGTCCCCGCCTCGCATTGCACCTGTGGTCATCCATTAACGGTGCACCATGTTTTATTGTCCTGTCCCCATTTTATTTCGTTTTATTACATTGACAGACTTGACCAAAGAGATCTAACTCTTTTATTTTGTTTATCTGCGTCTTTGTAAGTACTTTCTGGTGTGGCCCCTTGCGTTTTTCTACGCTATTAGTGCACTAACGTTTGTGATGTGGAAACTAGGAAATTCACAACTGGTATGTTAGTGACCCAGGGTTCGACAAAACATAAAGCAGTGGTGCTCTCTATGAATGATGTCAAATACATTATACTCAACCAAATTGTGAGATAAACTGTTTGAGTTTAGAGTTTGCACAAGGACATAGCTGTATTTACAATTTAAGTACAGTGAAATAAAAACTAAGACTTTCACCAAAGGCATAAACATATTGATGTGTGAAACCATTTTGTGCGAAACAAGTACAAAGTGAATGAATATGTACTGGAACATACTTTATCCAATGACCAGCAGGCTAATTTACCAACAAAACCAGTATCAAAGATGCCACATCAAAAACACAGGAAGATGCTGAACATTCAGAGCATTTAGGACATTTGTGAGAGACTTCTAAACATGTTAGAAAAAAAATTGGGTCCTCCTAGTGGGAGTGCTAATAATATGTAGACACAGGACAAATTTATTTTTAACAGAGCTTCAATACCTTTGATTGTTTTAATTTTTGGGTTGGTTCTCATAAAAATCTTTGCACCTACTTTGTGTCTTACTGTAACTATATTCTGTGTTGTATATGTTCCAATGCTTGTGTGTTTATCCAAAAAAAAAAAAAAAAAAAAATCCAAGTTCATTATATTTGATTTGTTACTTGTTGAGATTTGTTGAATGTGTTTTGAACATTTTTGTCCACTATTTTTGGAATGCGACTTGTACGAAATGATTTAGTGAGACCATGGAAAACCTAAATCAGGACTGCTGGACAGAGAAAACTCATTCATTTTGAATATGAGGTTATTGCCTTAACAGCTGTACTCTCTCATTTGTTTAATCCCTACTGTACAATGTTCTTTGATTTACAGACAATTTGTACCAGGTAACTTAGATTATAAAACATAGTTCTGTACTGCATTGTGACATGCACTAAGAACTCCCACTGGTGAGTCCTGGACCACAGGCATGGTGCTATGCCCCTCACACTGCCTCTTGTCTATTCAGAAAACTGATTCCAGGCCCATAAACTTGCAACTATGCCCAGACCATGTCTTCATATCTTCCCTTCAGTTCACGTGAAAAACTGAGTCAGCATGTTCTCCATCACCTCCCCTCTTCACCAACCCTCCTCACAACAATGAGTGAGTTGTTTAGCTTTAAGTTCAGGAGAATGATAGTACATGACTGTTACACACTATAGATCTTGTCATGACTTTCTAGTAAAAGCATTACAGTGTGACCATGTGATTTGACAGGATGTTGTTATTGTTCCCTTCCACTTTTAACCACTACTCGGAGTTCTCTAAGTAAACTTTATTCCTGTATTATACATTATTTATGAAAAAATGTTTTAGCTGCCTTTTTAAGCAGATGCATTTTAGTAATCGTTTTCGTCTCCTTGGGCAATTAATTATACAGTATTATCCCTAGATATGGAACGATTTAGTGAGTTTCCTGTTCATTTTTCCTTGGTAAATTTAAGTCCAAAATGACTCTTGTTCCATGAATTTGTACACCACTTTAGTGAAATATTTCATTATGTTTTCCTTATTTGCACACCAGGTTGGTGGATGTGCTCATTTGAAGTAGTATGGATATTCATTTTTTTAAATATTTTGTTCAGTGGGTCCAACTGCTGTTCGGCCACAAGTTGACACTTTTCATTGGTATTTCCAGTAGCATAGAACATCAGTACTAATTGGAAGATATTCATTTGTCCCTGAACACTTCCATTATTTCCACATGTCATATTTGTTTTCAAGTAAGCAAAAAGCACTGCAGGAAGGAGTTTGTGCTGCCTTCCCCTCTCTGCTACTCTCCCATTTGCAGTCCAAAAAAAAGGTAAGGCATGCCCCTTGCCATACTCTACAGCCACCATGTGAAGCGTCAACTTGTTATGACCAATGAATAGTTCATCTAGCTATTCCTCTTATGGCCTTTTCCCATTCTTTAAAAAAATTGGCCATATTTTGTGCCTTTGATGCCCAGAAAAAATCCCATAGCTAAGAACTGAGTGTATAAAGGAACAGTAGGTCACCACAAAATGTTGGCTATCAAAAACTAATGAAAAGACACTAAGACAGGCCTGGACAAACAGTGCTTTGCAAGTGTGAGCCAACTCCTATTGTCCTTGCAGATAACCAAAGAAGCTAATGGCCAGTTCATGACCAGATAAATATAATTTTGCGAAACATTAGGCAGTATTGTTGAATTTAATGTTAGTATCATGTCCTGTCACACCACCAATGGAAAATTCAGTTAATTTTATTGACATTGTTGGTTGTCAGTGGACTGACTGTACAATTACAAATACCGTTAAAATTCATCAACACATCATGGCTCATAATAGTTCATAAATGAATGACCAAGCGAATTTATAAAAAGTTTTCCTATGTTGTAATATTAAATCTCATTCTTTTGTGAAGCTTCTATCAATTGTTTTGAAGCTGACAGTTCATCTCTCTTTGCTGTATCTATACTGCATTTTTCTAATTTTCTCTTTATACAGTGGATGATCTAATAAAGTTTGATTTCTTGACATTTCTCTTGGTAATAAAGGCAATAAAAACTCAAAATTAAGTTATATTATTACCAACTTTATTAGTTCTATTTTTCTGCATTTGTTTTTACAGTTCTACTTTGAACATGCATTTTCAGATGAATCATTTCCTTCACTGGCTCAACCAACTTCACGCCATTTCCACTTGGATCCCTACTTGTTACTGTTGGCATCACTTCCCTATACACCAATAACCTCCCTGCCCCGGGTCTTGCCATTATCTGTCACTAGTTTTTCCAATATCTTTCCAACTGCAAACCCACCATCTCATTCCTTATACATATGACTGACTGCATCCTCATACACAATAATATCTCCTTTTAGGGGAATATACACACAAAAACCTATGACATGGCCATGGGGATCCTCACGGTACTTTCCTAAGCCAACTTGTTTATGGGTCATTTATGGGAAACCTTACTAGTCACAAAAGATCCCAAACCCCTTTTATGGTTCACATACATTGATAATATTTTCACAATCTTGACCCAGGGCCAAGAAACCCTGTCCCCACTCCTCCACAGGCTCAACATCTTTTCTACCATCAGCTCCATGTGTCCATTTTCCTGGACATCGATCTTCACCTCTCTGATGGCTCCAGCATAACTCCTGTTCACATCAAGCCAACTATACATCAACACTACCTATTTTGATAGCTTTCATCCCGTACACAGCAAGTGCCTTACTAAAGTCCTCACAGACAGGCAGTATTTTCCAAGCCTAGTCTGACAGATTTCCTATGTCATATCATGTATACTGCTAATTCTCTGGTGAACCTCAGGAACCAGCTGCAAAGGAGCACCACCTCCATCATCTAGTATCATCCTGGACTGCAATGATTGGACACTATCCTTCACAAGGCCTTCAACTATTTATCACTTCCTGCAAATTAGTAACATTCTGTCCATAATCCTTCCCATCCATACCAGTGCAATATTTTTTTGCACTCCCAATTTATGCCATATACTGTTTCATTCTTATACCACACATAGTACTAATCCCTTGCCCTGTTGAAAGGAACTTGTCTCATAAACCCATCCAATGAATCATATTCCAGCTCCATCACAGTCTTGCCCTAGTGTTTCTTGCCCTATTCTTTCTTATGAAAACAGTCATGTCATACACCATCTTGCTCTTTCCTCGGCACAGCATTTTATGTGAGTATGATCATCATCCAGCTTTTCACACAAATGAAGACTGCCAAGCTGTTACAGGCAAGAGCAAAGGTGGGCAACCAGTGGCAGAATATACTGCTAAGCACAACATGGTCAATTACAATGGCTGCCCCATAACCTGACCCATCTGAACCTTACCCCTCCACCAACAACAGGTTCTCTGAATTTCACAGAAGGGATTGACCTTGCGACACAGTCTTTGGTCCCATAATCATACTGGCCTCAACTATTTCTAATAGTCTACCCCTACTTCTATGCCTACCATTGACTTCACTAATTTTGCATACAGACTGTCTTCCCTTGAGTCTCCTTCTTCCTTTGTTCTGTCTGTGTCTCCTAATTCACTGCTGCACATCATAATGTGGTTCGAAAACCTCACCCTGACTGCAGCCAGATCAAGCTCATTGGTGCCACATTCCTATCCCACATACTTCCTGCCTTTCTGTGGCAGCTGTCAGCTGCCCATTCCCAAACTCCACTCCTGCTGCTCATCTCCTTTCTCCCCTCATACACCCCTGACAGACCTCCTGACCCCAGTTGTTACATCCCTCCAGGAATTTACATATGAATGGGTGTAAGATTCGCTCATTTTCTGATGGTACAACAGTTACTGAGTGTTTACAATGGTGAAGCACTGTAGTACACTGTTAACACAGTTGAGAAGCAAATCAGTAGAAGATGTACTAAAGACAGATAATTATGGATGACAGGAAGACTATCATTACATATTTTTATACATGCCTAACAAGATATCGTATAAACCAATTGCTCTTCTTGTTTAAGAATTAATAAAATTATAATAAATATAAAAATATTAATAAAATTAAGAATTAATAAAATATTTGGACGTGTGACTCTAAGAAGATCCAAAATGAGTTTAATATATTGAATGTGTTCATGATAATTTAAGTAAAGGGTGTTACATTAATAACTCTGAAACCCTGTACTTCATTTACCAGGCCTAGGCACATTTTGTGCTACCACAGGACGCTCAAGCTCCATGAGTGTAGTCAATTCTGCTGAGTGCTACAGCTGTGCTATTCAAACCAACTGTGAGTTATTTGATTTGATTTGATTTATTTCGTGTTCCATGGGTCCAACTGTGTTGGATACACAAGGATGTGGAACGAATCACTTTTTTACAAATAGAATCTGATAATCTAATAACATATACAGAAATTTGAGTACATAATTACATAAAAATTTATACAGTAAATTCTTTGGGCAGCAATACAGAAAAAGAAAATACATATTTTCTTAGAATCATTAAAGCACTACAGGAAACAGGTACAGAGAACACACAGATACAGAGCTCAGGTTAAATAACATTCTTAGTGGCATTATGTCAACTTGTGTTACATAATATTAAAATATTACAATTTTTTTAGTTAAAAATTCATCTAGACTGTAAAAAGCTTTTTCTAGCAGAAATATTTTTAGTGCTTTCTTAAACTTACTCTTGTTATGAATCTCTGTCTTTATTTCAGGAGGAAGAGCATTGAAGAGTTTTGCTCCAGTGTAGTGGACACCCTTTTGTGCCAAGCTCAAATTTTTGAGCTCACTGTGTATGTCATTCTTCCTCCGTGTGTTATGATCATTACTGTTTGGTTGAAATATCTCTATATTTTTACAAACAAAACACATGAGAGAAAAAAATATATTGGAATGCAGTTGTGTATATTTTAAGTTTACGAAAACTATTTCTACACGAGTCTCGTGGGCGCAATCCACATATAATCCCTAAGGCTTGCTTCTGTGCAATGAACTCAATGAGAGAATGAAAATAGCCATAGTATGCCACTTTTGCAGTGTTAGGTTCAACACATGTAGTGACAACCCGTAAAGCACAGGTAGCAGAGCTATGCCTCTTACAGAGATCAATAATATGCGAAGACCAGTTCATTTTCTTGTCAATGTGCACTCCAAGAAATTTTGTTGTTTCCATTCTTTCTATTGGTTGATTACCGCATGTCACACTTATGTCTCTCTCTTTTTCCTTTTTTGTACAGAATTGAATAAAGCTGGTCTTACTGGATTTTAATGAGAGGCCATTCACCTTGAACCAATTAATCACATCTGGGAGTATGTGATTCATGAGTTCCTCAAGATTGTTGTCTGTTCTACTGCTCACAAAAATTGTGGTATCATCAGCAAATAATGTAAATTTACATGGCAGGCTTGTACATGATGGCAGATCATTTATAAAAATCAGGAATAATAGTGGCCCAAAAATTGAGCCCTGAGGCACTCCACATGTAATGGAACTCCATTCATAATCTGAGGAAGTGTCACATACTCCACCCGAGCTATTCAAGACAACTTTTTGTTTTCTGTCTTGGAGGTATGACTGTAGTCAATTGACTGCAGCACCACTTATTCCTACTAATTTTGCTTTTTGCAAGAGAATCTGGTGATCAACACAGTCAAACGCTTTGGATAGATCACAGAAGACACCAAGTGCTAGCATTTTTTCATTAAGCGTTTCTAGGACTTCATTTGCAAGTGCATAGACTGCGTCTTCTGTTGAATGGCCCTTTTGAAAGCCAGATTGGCTCTTGCTGAGAACTCCATTCTTCATGAGATGATCAGTAATTCTTACATGTATTAGCTTTTCTAGAATTTTGGAGAAAGCTGTCAGCAAAGAGAGATGTCCATAGTTACTTCAACTTCATCACCCTTTTTGTACAGGGGCTTCACAATGGCGTACTTAAGTCTACTGGGAACAACACCTTTCTGAAGGGAAGCATTGAAAATATGACAGAGAATGTCTCTTATCCACACACAAGAATATTTCAATAAATTGCTAGATATATTATCAACCCCTGCAGAGTTCGTACTATTTACATACATGATGATTTTTTGAATTTCTTCTACAGTGATAGGATGAAGGTGCATTTCTGAAATTGTGTTTGAATATACTGCTTGACAAACAGTTACAGCTTCATCAACATAGGGCTTGCAACCACTCTGTTGAGTTACTGATAGGAACTGTTTATTAAAAATCTCAGCCACCGTTCTGGGGTTATCTACTAGGGTACCTTCATATCTGATTTTATTTACATCTTCTTTGCTTGTTGTATCTCTTCCTGTTCCTTTTTTTACAATGCTCCAAATTGTTTTTATTTTATTATTGGAATTATCTATTTTCTTCTCATAATAAAGGGCTTTTGATTTCCATATTAGTTTCTTAAAACATTTTACAGTATGATCTACAATGTTCCCATTTTCTACATCTTTACAGAATCTTATTGCAGCATAAGTTTCCCTTTTGGTTTTATGTGACTGTTTTATACCTTTTGTAATCCAAGGCTTATTTACAGAATTGGAAGAACTGTTTCTGACCCATTTCTTGTGAAATATTTCTTCTAAAAGAGCACAGAATTCATTTATAAAACAGTTAAATTTAGTATCAACATCATCATAGCTATATACTAAAGACCAATCCATTTGCTGCAACCTGTGTTTGAAAGTTCCTTTTGCCTCTTCATTCATTACTTTTATGATTTTCCATTGAGGAAATTCTTTTTTGAACAGATTATCATCATAAAGAGTGGGAATTTGTCCATCATGATCTGAAAGCCCACTTATAACCTGCCTGACAGTATAAGTCTGATGTCTACTTACATCTAAAACAATGTTGTCTATCATAGTTTGGCACTCGGATGTAATTCTTGTTGGGAAGCTTATTCTGATGTCAGATGATGTAAGGTCATCACAATCTCAAAGTCAATTTTATTCTTATTTTCTGTCACAAAGTTTATATTGAAATCACCTAAAACTACAATATCATTTGCTTTTGAAAGTAACTCTGACAGGAGGAGTTCCATTGAATGCAGAAACGTTTTTATGTCACCTGAAGGAGCCCTGTAGACAGCCAACACTATTATTTGGTCGAATTTAGTTATTATTTCTGAGGCACATAAATAGTTTGGACAAGAAGAGAATAGAAGCTTTCGAAATGTGGTGCTACAGAAGAATGCTGAAGATTAGGTGGGTAAATCACATAACTAATGAGGAAATATTGAATAGGATTGGGGAGAAGATAAGTTTGTGGCACAACTTGACAAGAAGAAGGGATCGGTTGGTAGGACATGTTCTGAGGCATCAAGGGATCACCAATTTAGTATTTGAGGGCAGCGTGGATGGTAAAAATCATAGAGGGAGATCAAGAGATGAATACACTAAGCAGATTCAGAAGGATGTAGGTTGCAGTAGGTACTGGGGGATGAAGATGCTTGCACAGGATAGAGTAGCATGGAGAGCTGCATCAAACCAATCTCAGGACTGAAGAAGACGACAACGACGACAACAGTGTCTCAAATTGTTGTTCCACACAATATTTCTTAATATCTATAGCTTTGTATGCTACACCATCCTTAACATAAATTGCTACTCCACCTTTGTCTTCACTTCCTTAGAGTAGTATGTTACTAAACTATAACTTACTATAGATGGCAAGGCACATTTATCAGTAACATGGTGCTCAGTTATGCACAAAATCTGAGCATTATTAATACTGTCCTTTTCACTAATGTTAATAAGTAGTTGATCTGTTTTGTCTAAGAGGCCCCTTACATTTCGATGAAATAAAGAGATGTCTTCCTCTTACTTTTTCATTCTATTAGTGCTGTTACCTGACTGAGAATCCATTGGAGTCTGTCTTGAGACAGGAGAGAGGAGACACTTGACACTACCTACTATTAGGTGGCTATATACTGAAGAAACCACATGCAGGAAACTTAGGAATACATGTTTGCAACAAGTGCTGCTACTGCTAAGAGATTTAATACTGCAGCATATTTTTATAAGCAGGAATATTCCATGTGTGTCTATTTCCAACATTTTATTTTTCTGCCAAAGTAATGACTTTATTACTTGATTAAATAAATAAATTAGATACACTAATACAGCTAGCACAATGAAAAAAATCATTATATATTGGTATTCAACATTTCATTTTGATGTTCCAAAACTTATATGGATTTCTGGCTTACAATATTTAATATATCTGGAACTATGATTTATGTTATAGTTCATCACACAGAGCAATTCAGATTAAAGTCTGTTAAACCTAAATTTTGGTGGGACTTTGTCAATTTTGTAATTTAGCGGCTTGTCTGTGCAGCTGAGAATATTGCTGACTGGGTAAAATTTTATAAAAGTCTTGTAATTTCCTGCATTGGACAAACAGGCCATTGGGTTGGGTGCTCCACTGTGTGTCTATCACCTCAAGTTAAGTCAGAAGTAATGGAGTTCATTAGCAATGAAAACTGAAGATGTTCTGACAACTAAATAAAAATCTGTTTTCTGTCACTCAATGTCTTGTAATCTCTTTGAGTACTCTTTATGAAATATTTTGAATTACAGAAACGCATTCAGCTGTATCTGATCCACAAATGACTGCCTAGACTTCTGGGAATTGTTTCATAAATGTGAAACTGATTTTTCCACAGGATTAATTTTTTTTAGCATGAATCTTCTCTGCCATGTGTGTTACCAAATGATTCTCCTCTTATGTTAAGACACTTACTGAAACCAGACCCAATATATGATGTCAACAATAAAGGACTTTCGCCACTGCTCTGCTTATCTTGAATTCAGGTTTATTCCCTAAAGCCACTTTCAGTTCAGCCACCATTCACTGTTGTTTGTCAGAAAACAAGTGCATTATATCCTCTTTGCGGTTGGAGTTGTAATGACATTCGAATAAATTTTTTCTGGCTCATATGCATGGCCTTTAAATGATATGGGCATTGATTGAATGGCTTTTCCACTTTTTTTTTTGTGTGTGTGTGCAGAGACAACACATTGCTGCTAATGTAAAATGTAAACCTAATTTAATCCACATAGTACTATCAGCAAACTGCTTGGAGTCTGACGAGGTGACTGTGTGACTGTCCAGTTGCAGCTGCCTTAATTTCCTTCTTCCTCCTTATACCTTTCTGACAGCCCCATTCACCACTATGCTCGAAGCACTAGGCAATATGGTGGCTGGTGGAGCTGGAACACTAGTGGTTGTGGAGCACTGTTTGGAAAGGCCTGCTCTATATGCTTTAGATACATGTGGACCACATGAATTAGCTAAGACAGTTTCTACTGATTCTAGTTATCAGTGATGATGAAATTATTTCATAAGGGTTATTGCCTTAACTCAAATTGGCTAGAGAATGTCCGTGTGTTTTAATCAAAGCTATTTATATCTATGGGCACATCACCAGTGTGTAGATGGCTACAATGATTACCATATAAGTGTTTGCTTTATTGTCTACACAATGTTGGCAGCTACGTATAATAACTTTTTCAATCCTTCAAACTTTTCAGTTTCTATGGAACCACCTCAAACAAACCTTTTAAGCCATAGAATGAATCACAAAATTCATATTTCACAGGACACTAATTGGCAAATAACACATAAAAACAACAATTCATGGTTATTTTTTATTTAGTCAATGACAGATTTATTAAAGGTTACCCATACACAACTCTGGATATGATATTCACTCAACAAATAATGATAGGACTAGCAGTACCAACTAACAATTCATATCCAGTCCACAGACAGTGTGTACAACAAAAATCCACAGGTAATGCAAGTATTCCTTCCATTAGATTCTTAGAAAGGCCAATGAATCATTGCCAATTTCTTTTCAGAAGTGTAATCATACTTGCATCCAAGGAGAGAGCTAAACTGCCAGCATCTGACAGTAGAGCAATTTATCTCAGGCCCCAGAAGGTATGGCCACTTAAATGTGGCAGAGGTAGTTTAAAATTTCCTGGAGGTACCTCCGGTGCCAAACAACCATCCTCTGCCCTTGAAGCTGCAGAACACTGACCATTAAATATTTATGAGTTTTGTTGGTACAATGATTGAAGACAGCAAGGTGGGGGTTGTTTGGCTAAACTGGAGGGAGATATTTAGCCATAGCCATGTGTTCTATGATTCAGAACTACCCTTGTGATGTAGTAATGCACTGACAAGAGAGTTGAAATTCTGATACATGGACTTCTGGTGTAACGGTGGCTGAATGCTGAGAATCGGTGTCCATAGTTTTGAGTGCAGACGATACAGCCTTTTGTGTGTCCTCAGGGAAAGTTTGCTTCTTAGGTGAGGTCGTTGGATGTGGTGCTACTTTTGGACAGTGCTGCCACTTCCATTTGCCATCTGTTGACATATAAGGGTGCACTTTGAAGTACTGATTGGGATTTCTCTGGCAGCAGTCCTCACCATGAAGGCTACAGGCTTTTGTTTAATGCTGAGTGCAAGTCCATTGTAGTATGTGGACAAAGTTGACTCTGGTCGTGAATCCATTTGCTGTTGGCTGTTATCACTGTCTAGAGATAATAATCCTGTTTATGGGTAATAGTGGCTGGTTAGCAGTGAGATAAGAGCCTCAACTCCTAGGCCCAGATATGGTTGCCAGGACAAGAATGGGTATGGTGGCACTTTGCTGGTATTGTGGGGTAAAGTGTGGTCCATTGTCGTTGACACTGGTTTGGAAGGCCATCAATTGGTAGGCTTTCATTATAGCTTCAGGATGATATATGGGATATCAGAGAGAACATTGAAGACTCTCAGCAACAGGTGTTCGAGGAAAGGGCTAGCAAAACTGAGATGGGAATGTTCCCAAGGACGATGTGGTGTGGGATATTGTGTGAAACACTGAGGCAGTGTGATCTGATGAAAGGTGCACTGGCGGCAGTTGTGGACTGTGGTTTTGGTGTCATTGCAATGGCATGCCGATTTTATAGTACGCACAATCCTCCATTGATTTTAATGTAGATTCTGCTGAAATTATGGTTAGATGATTGTAGGGGCCACCATATGCATGCAGTCCATTTCTTTGGTGGAAGGAAGAAGGAACTGAAACATCAAAATACAATGATTATTGATGAATAACCAATGTTCAGGCACTGTGGCCTAACCATGGCAGAACTCTTGATACAAAGGATGCTGTCTGTGTAGCTTTAGCAGTGGTGGGTACTGTAAGTGGAAACTGTCAAGGGTATGTAGTGGTCATAGGCATCCATGTGGTGGGAGGTAGGGGGGCAGGGGGCACATAGTATCACCAACTAAAAGTGCTATTGTAGGTTTTATCCTAAAAACAAATTGTTATCAGTTCCTTTTACAAAATTCAATGCTGGACGTTCACCAATCTTAAACCGCATCCTTAAGATTCTACTGGTGATAGCCACATATCTTATGTCTCTAATGTTTATGATCAGGTAGTTATTACAGACATACATGGAACTTAATAGTTCTAATCTTATCAGAAAGTAAAAGACCATGCAGTACAAATGAAGTGATCAAAGTTTGCTTCATGCACACTTTGGTACATATAGCACACAAAAGTTATTATAACTACAAAGATTCCTCACCTAAACCAGAACCATACATTTCAAAGATACAGGACTGGACTCAGTCTTGATGAAACAAACCTAAATACTAACACTAACGTATCCTGGGCTAAACTGAACAAAGACAGAGGCAAAATTAGCACTATATGCTGCTGGTAACATGCCCGAGTGAAAACTAAAATGAAACAAACTGAAATGGCTCTTGTTTCCTTTGTTGCTATTTCATACCCTCACACCAAATGGGTGGGTGGGAGGGAGGGTTGTTAGGTGGGGGGGGGGGAGGAGGGGAGGAGGGAGGGGTAGCAGGGGTAGGTAGGGACTGTCAGTAGTACAACATTGTGCTGTTCAGCCAAGAGGGAGTTGGTTGCAGTTGTGATGGGATATGATATGGAGTTATGTAGGTTTAAGGACAGAAGGATAAGATTTTGAAGGTGCAGCAACATACCAAAGTGATAAGAGGGGAGACAACTGGATTAATGGAATCTAGTTTCCAGATAGTATAATAGATGCAGAGGTGTACATTGTAGGTGAGGAGGGTTGGAAATTTGACGAGACGGTAGAGGATCCATGTGGGGAAAGGTAAACAGATATGGAAAGCAAGACAGACCACATGGCATTCGAGGAATTAGAGGGACTTAGGACCTTTCGTGTGGTGGAAACCCATGCAACATTTCAATAGCAGGGGTGGGTTAAATCAATGTTTTCATTGCTGTCAAGAATAGTGGAGCAGTGTACTCCCCAAATTAAGTCTGTCAGTGATTTTAGTATTTTAAGTCTCTTGTGAGCTTTCTGTTGCATGATTAGTAGCTGAGGTTTTCACATTAGTTGCCAGTCGAGGGTTAGCCCAAGACATTTTAGTGTTAGTTAACTGGATAGGACAGTTGCAGATGGTAATGTAGAAGTCAAGGAAGAAGAGGGTGCAGGTGATTCGTCCTATAATAATTGCCTGTATTTTGGAGGGATTGATCTTGAGTAGCCATTGGTCACACCATGAGGTAAAATGATTCAGGTGGATTTGGAGGGATCATTGGGATTTCTGGCATGTACAGCAGAGGGAAAGAAAGCAGTGTCATCAGCATACTGAAGGAGGTGGACTGGTAGGGATGGGTTTGGACACGAGAAAGAGAAAATGGTGCATTCTGGCACTTCTGCAGTGGGATGAAAGGTACAGGAATTTCTATTATTAACAGTGATCAAGGATGTGCAATTACATAGAAATGATGCAATAAGTAGGTACAGTTAATTAAAAGTGCATATGTCTGGAGTCTAAAAAGGTGATGAGAATGCTGTATACAGTCATAGGCTTTCTCTAGAACTACATAGACAAAATGGCAGATTTATCAGAGTTGAGTTGGTGGGAACTGAAATTGTGTAATCCTTGACCTTATCAAGACCTGCTCCAGGATATTGTTCACTTTATTTAATTTATAATGGTTTATTAATTCTGTAGTTGAGAATGACTGCCTTTAGCTGGCTGACAGATTTACTTTTATATTTTGTTTATATATTATTTGGTATGAGCAGCAGCTGATAAAGTGTCCAGTACTAACTTATGCCTATGCAATGGGAAGCTTGGGTTTATCACCTGGCATCCATCTTGTACATTAGAATTAAGTTACTGAAAATTTCGCACTTTTTAATGAAGGATGCGTGCTCATTAATATGCATGTCAATAGACTTCGAGAAATCAGACAGCGAAACGTTTGTTGTACTGCTTGCAATGAAACTTTTAGTTTCATCAGAAATTATTGCAATCAAAGGTTAGTGAAATTATGAAAGTTTGTACATCTCGCCATAGAGAATATCTTATGAGCCAATAGGTAAAGTCAGAAGGAAAGACTACTTTCAAATTGAAGAAGAATTTCCCCTTTTCAGTAATGTATTTACATTAGTTTAATATTAATTAGTTTAACAGATACTCATAATTACTGGCTTCACCTGCAGAAAAATTTTCAGTACCAATTGTAGCAAAACCACTGAAAATTTCCAGGATCTGTGAATATAATTCTCGCTGCCTGATTTATCTGGTCGCCTTTTTAGACTCCAGACATATGCACTTTCAGTTAACTGTGCACACCTTATTGCATCCTTCCTATCTAATTGCCCAGCCTTGGTCATTGTTAACAACAGCAATTCCTGTTCCTTTCATCCCACTGCAGAAGTGCCAAATCCACCCCCACCAGTCCACCTTCTTCAGTATGCTGATGACACTGCTTTCTTTGCTCTCTGGCATAGGAATACATGCCAGAAATCCCATTTCTGTCTACCATACATGCAAGAAATTGCAATGATCCCTCCAAATCCATCTGAATCATTTTGCCTCATGGTGTGAAGAGTGGCTCTTCAAGGTCAATCCCTCCAAAATCCAGGCAATAATTGTAGAACAAACCAACTGCAGCTGTCCTATCCAGTTAACTAACACTAAAATATCTTGGGCCAACCCCCTGCCAGCAACTAATGTGAAAACCTCAGCTATTAATTATCCAACAGAAAGCTCACAAGAGGTTTAAAATACTGAAACTACTAACAGACACAATTTTGGGAGTACATTTCTCCACCAAAACATACACTGACCTACTGAAACTACTAACAGACACAATTTTGGGAGTACATTCCTCCACCAAAACTTGCACTGACCTCACCCATCCTCTGCTATTCAAATGTTGCCTGGATCTCCACAACACTAAAGGTCTGTAAATTCTTCCAAATCATTGAACACCATGCTCTCTGTCGTGCTTTCCACCACCCACATGGGTCTTCTACCAACTCATGCTGACTGGCATTGTTGACTGTGAAACTAGTGTCTGTCTATTTTCCTATTTAAAAGCACATCAGTTGCTGTATGGTAGACTGATCTTGTTCTTGTGCATGCCAGCACACACCTGATAATAAGTGATGGTACTGCTGCTGGATTAACACTCCATCCTGAAGTTTCATATATTCTTCATGGTGCAAGCTTCTTGAAGTAAGAAAGTAGAATCATCTGCTGACCATAATGCCTTCGGCTGCATGTAGGTACCTCATCCTCTAGACATGATGTCAAATTCTCATTGTGGTGCAGTCAGCAACATATCAATATAATAGCATCCTTAGCAGCTATCCGACTCTAATCCGCATTTGCTCTTAGTATTGATTGTTTATATGTATCCCAAATGGTGAATGGTATGAGTCTGCAAATATTGAATGGTTTCCAATTTTGCATAAAACTGTGGAGAAATGTTAGTACCAGCACCTGGAAGCTTGTTTCAAGCCAAAGAAGTTTCAGTTCAATTCACATACACATTTAGTTCCATCTTCAGAACCTTTAGGTTGAACTGTATAAATTTTTCAGTTTAAGTTCTGTATAAAAAACAATTTGGATATCATATTGCTCAAGACAGTTATTTCTGGAGGCTGAAAGTTATAGTACTACCCAATTTTTTTGAAATTTGGTCACTGGATCATAAGTTTCACGATAACCTATATCTGCAGCTTATTAGCAACCTCCAGACACAAGTATTTGTGTTGATATTTGGAACATCACAACTACTATAATTCTTTGTTTGGTACAATCTATGGTTATGTATGACCTGTTGAAGTGTGGGAGGATCCAGTAATGTCCAGGTTTAGCTAAATTTCAAGGAATTAACTTCATCATTCATTGCATTTTTCAATTAGTCTGCCTTTTATATGTAACTACTCCACCAAACCTCTCAACTTTGACAATATCTAAAATAGGCACATCATTCTCATATCTTGCTGGCATTCTTAATGGTCTGTTATGTGTTAACTGGTGCTCCCTATTAGACTGAACAGCTTCCATCACCAGCTGCTTCTTGTTTGTAGACATAATTAAAATATTCACCATCTCTCCCTCTCTCTTTCCTCAATGATTTCTATACAATTTTGCCTCAGGGGAACGCTCTGAAGGATGACTTTCACAGATAGCAGCTTCTTTTCTGGTAGAACAAACCTCACTCCTTTTGATGTAAAAGTTTCTAAGTATTGCAATAATTATTCTTAAAAAGTTGTATTGTAAAAGTAAAATCCCTGTTAAGTCTTACTCGTCATTCCTCTGGAAACAATGCACACTTTTCATTGCTTTGAAAACAGCGCACAATAACCTTTTGTGTTTTGATCATGACTGCTGTAATCTTGTGTATCATAACTGGATACACATCACAGATAAGGCAGACAGCACTCTTGATTCGAACACTCTGCCATCGGCATCTGCATGGGGTGACCATCAGAGGCCACCCACAACTTGTGCATATGTCACAGCATCCACTGCATCTTCCAGCAGAACTCTTCCCTTTATAAGGACAGTGCAGCAGGCACTCATCCTCTGATGTATTAGACTGCCTTGTATTGTTTCTATGCTTGTGTGTTCTTGAATGTGGATTAGTAAAATCTTGTATTTGGTGGCCACCTTATCACTTGTGCCCTGCATTATGACACAGTTGGCAATGAGTGCAGTGTTTGCTTCTGTGTGCACAGTTTCTTTGGTTGTTCTCTTGGTTCTCATATCTATGGAGGCAGTGCTTGAATCTCTCCTCAAGCATGAAGAGGCTCTTACAGTTGCTATCATAGATTTGTCAGTGACATTGACTATGCAGATTTTTATGCCATCAATGTACCTGTCACAACTTCGAAAACACTTCCTCATTTTGTGTGTGTTACTGATGCTAACATGTGGTGTAAGGCTTTGCTTCCTTCTTGGATTTTGCCTCAGATTTGCTGATTGTTGTAGAAGTTAGCCCTGTTTCAGGAACCAGAATAAATTCTGTTTGACAATATGTGTAAGTTATTGTCTAATTATCACCATGAACACATGCATGTCATTCTGATTCATGTTGAGTCCTAAACAGTCCCATCAGTAGGGACAGGAAAAAATCAGTGTTATTTTATGGCCATCAGTCTTAGAGGACTTTGGCAACCAAACTCCATGACCTCAGTAACAAATGTTCATTTGTTACCAATGCTCACTGTGATTCGTATACTGATTCTATGGTCCATGACACCATCATTCAGTTGACTCCCAACAACGTATGTTAACATGCACTACAGTGGCAAAAACCCATCTATGGTTGAAATATTAAGTACTGCCCAGTCTTTTGAGGTTCCTTGTGTTGCTGGAAACCAGATCGAGGCTTTTTGGTTTGACGTCACTCTGATGGCTCCTGTACCTGGATGTCGAGCATCAGTTAATGTTTAGTGGGAGGATGACATGGCAGTAGTGCAAATACAGCCTCCATGCCGCAATGGATAATGACATGCCAGACAACAACCACCACAGCTGTGGCAGCACTCAGTGCTCCCATCTTGCTCATGCCCTAAGCACTGGGTGACCTGCAACAACTGTAGAAAAAGGGACGTATAGCATATGCATATAATTTGAAGCCTACTCCTGCAAATATGAACAAGCACATTAATTGTGTGTCTCCAGTGTTTATGCTCCCTAAAAAACTGTTTACTAAAATGCGAGTGGATATGGGTGCAGCTGTGACATTGCTGAAGTCACATATTGATGTGGGCGTGGGATCTCTCCTGTTACGTGACATTTGGTGGGTTACAACAAGCAGCATATTCCAATTTTGAGTCAATTTATGGCTTCTGTTGTGTATAAATCAGCGGTTTGTTCCTTGACTTTTTTGGTACTGGAAGATGCTGGCACCAACAATTTGTTTGGCTTGAATGTTTACAATGTTTTTGGTTTTTCTGCTGTGGCTGCAATGCTCATTGTTTCTGACCAGGTCCATTACCAGCGGTTAGACTCTCTGTTTTCTGAGTTCTCATCTCTTTTCTTCAGATGGATTAAGTTTTGCCAATAATTTTACAGCCAAAATTACTCTGAAACTAATGGTGTGGCCATGTTTCTTCCAGGCATGCCCTCTTCTAGTGGCCTTGTGTGATCAGGTGCCATCAGAATTCTACAGGCTGAGGTTGCTGAGTGTCATAGCTTATAAGTCAAGTGAGTGCTCTACCCCTCTTGCGACTTAAAAAGCACCTCTGTGGCAACTTCCAAGTGTCCATTGACACTCAGTCTATTATTGAGACCTACCCTTTGCCCCATCAAGAAGAGTTGTTGGCCAAATGCGCCAGGGGCCAGATGTTTCTTCTACAATTGATTTATCTGTAGGCCAATTACAAGTTCTGTTGGATGAGGATTCAAAATGTGGTCGACTAGGCCCACCAGGGAGACCACACAGGTTTAAAATGATAATTTGTAGCTTAATATACTACTACTAATAATAATTAATATTTGTTCCCCAGAGAAAGAGGTGCATTACAACATGTTGGCAGATAACATTCTCCAGGTATTTGCCAAACCCAAACCCTTCCATTGGATTGCTGTGGGGTATAGCTTGATTGATTGATTTTTTATTTGGTCCTGTATAATTACATTTTGTACGAAGATTGTATGGTAAACGAGCATTTGGCGTCATTGGCCGGGAGGCCCCTTGCGGGGCAGGTCCAGCTGCCTTGGTGCAGGTCTTCTTACATTCGACGCCACATTGGGCAACCTGCTTGCCAGATGGGGATGAAATGATGATGAATACAACACAATACCCAGTTCCCAAGTGGAGAAAATCCCCGACCCAGCCGGGAATCAAACCCAGGCCCTTTAGGGCGGCAGTCCATCACGCTGACCATTCAGCTGTCGGGGCAGACATTGTATGGTAATGCAGGATAAACCAATGAATACAATAATACATGCATATAAATGGAAGGAAACCAAACAAAAAATAGTATAAATAATAGACATACTATGTTATTTTCAAGGTTTCAAGAAAGACAACAATACCACTTCAATACTCTGCTTGTTCATGTGATTATTGTTTATAGAGCACCATGAGGAAAGGTTAGTATATTCCTCAAGCAAATAGAATCACTTTTAACTAGCCTATTCTCAAAAAACATAGAAATAATCAAACATGGTGATTTTAATGTACAATTCCTTACCTGTAGTAATGATAGAACAGATATTGAGAATGTAATCTCTCTTTTAATTTGGGGGCCGTTGTTAACTTTCCCACAAGGGTGACTAAGAACTGCAACAAGTCTGACTGACAATATTGTTGTAGACAATAACAGAATTGATAACATGTGTAACACAAATCTTCAATGGCGTTTCCAATTGTGATGGGCTGTTGTTAAAAATGGATGATGTAAGCCCAGCTATCAAGAGTAGATTTACCAATAGAGCTTTTAGACTAATCAACAGTAAGAATCTGGAAACCTTCAGCAGACATTTGCAGCAGTTGGAACAGGACACAGTATATTAGGCTAAAGATGTCAATGATAAATTTTATGTATTCCTGAATGAATTCATCACCATGTTTGAAGCTGTATTTGGAAGGTGGTCAAAAGGGAGCCAGGAAAAATTACAGAAGATACAGACAGTATCGAAGTGTGTTGTAATGGAAGCATTGTAGGTGAAGGTGATATAGTTGCTAGTAACTTCAACAACCATTTTTTGACATTAGCAGATCAAATTGGTGGTAAAGGGTCTAGAGTTGAAGCCATGAGTCTTCTACAAAGAGCAGTGCAGAACAAAATTAGTCAGATGCGTGTATCCTATATTATAACTGAAGATTCTGAGAAGGTAATAAGACAAACCAAAATTTAAAATTCCACTAATGTGGATAATATATCTATAAGTGTATGGAAGCCCTGCAGCAAATTTATACTTGAAGTTCTCTCTCACATATTTAATCAGTGCATAAATCAAGGTACTGTCCCTAATAGACTCAAATATGCAGTTGTGAAACCACTGTTCAAAAAAAGATGATCTAGCCAATGTTTCCAGCTACTAGCCAGTTTCATTGTTAATAAGTCTCTCTCAAATACTAGTGAAACTAATGTTCAAAGCACACTTCAGCCTCTTTTCTGATGACACAACCATTTGACAAAACACCCAACTGCAGTCTATGGAACACTGTGACCACTGTATTCAAAGAATTTCTAGACTGGTACACTTCAAATGGTCTGTCACTCAATGTTAACAAGACTTAATTCATTTAGTTTCAAACACCAAATAAAAAAACATGAAAATATTTGAAATAAAATGTGGTGACAAACAAATATTGAGATCAGAGTCTTCCAAATTCCTGGGGTTGCATGTAAATAACAATCTAAAATGGTGAGTTCACATCAATGACCTATGTAAAATATTGAATTCAGCAACATATGCCATTCGCTAAATTTCATCTGTTGGTGACTTGGAAATAATTCATTTGCTCCATACTTAGGATATTTCCATCCACTTATGACATATGGCATCATATTTTGGGGTAACCAGTCCTGTGCAAACAAAGCCTTTATTGTACAGAAAAGAGTCATCAGAATTATGGCTAGAGTGCACTCATGATGCTCTTGCAGAAACTTTTTCAGACAACTTGCGATCCTCACCAGGCCATGTCAGTACTATGTTTCACTAATGTGCTTTGTGAACAATAATCATACAAAAAAGTTGCTCTGAGCACTATGGGACTTAACATCTCAGGTCATCAGTCCCCTAGAACTTAGAACTACTTAAACCTAACTAACCTAAGGACATCACAAACACCCATGCCCGAGGCAGGATTCGAACCTGCAACCGTAGCAGTCGCATGGTTCCGGACTGAAGCACCTAGTTTATTGATCTATTGATTCATCCTATCAATGAGTAGATGTACTGACTTGTCAGTTTCAATATCTCGAGTGTCTTGAATAGATGCCTACAAATATCTGATTTGAAACACCACAAATTAACCTCACAGCTCGTTTTTATATTTTAAAAACTTCTTCCATTTCTGCAGAATTTCCCCAGCCAGTTACGACACATCAGATCTGAGAGTCCAAATATCCAAAAAATGTCAAAATTAATATTTTCCTGTCAATATAGCTCATTGCAGTTCTTAGTGCAAAACATGCTGAACTTAGTTTCTTGAATAGGTAATCAGTGGTGTTCATTCCATCTTAATTTTCTACCCATTTGTGTTCCTAGATGTCTTATAAGTGAAGTTTCATTCATTTTCTGACAATTGATGTCTATTTTAAGAGCTTGAAATTTGTTATATGCTGTCTGAAACTGTATTTAATTTCAGCCTCGTGATGCCAATTGAGGAGCTACTCGACTGAATAGTAGCAGCTCCGGTCAAAGAAAACCATCATAACGACTGGGAGAGCGGTGTGCTGACCACATGCCCCTCCTATCCGCATCCTCAACTGAGGATGACACGGCGGTCGGATGGTCCCGATGGGCCACTTGTGGCCTGAAGACGGAGTGCTTTTACTAATGCTGACCACTGGTCCAAGGATAGATCATTGGGAAACACCATACTTAATAGCACAGGCCAATGATGGAAAAACGTTTTTGCTGAAAATACCTTATTATGTTTTTTAGGGTGGGAAATCCTAATATGATACTTAAAAAAACCGAATCGCCCACCATTTCTTCACATTTTACAGTTAAAATTATTAAATTAAGCCATTTTTTTTAAAGAATCTAACAGCTATTGTACAGGGTGTTACAAAAAGCTCCGGCCAAACTTTCAGGAAACATTCCTCACACACAAAGAGAGAAAATATATTACGTAAACATGTGTCCAGAAACGCTTACTTTCCATGTTAGAGCTCATTTTATTACTTCTCTTCAAATCACATTAATCATGGAATGGAAACACACAGCAACAGAACGTACCAGCGTGACTTCAAACACTTTGTTACAGGAAATGTTCAAAATGTCCTCTGTTAGCAAGGATACATGCATCCACCCTCCGTCGCATGGAATCCCTGATGCCCTGATGCAGCCCTGGAGAATGGCGTATCTTATCACAGCCGTCCACAATACGAGCATGAAGAGTCTCTACATTTGGTACCAGAGTTGCGTAGACAAGAGCTTTCAAATGCTCCCATAAATGAAAGTCAAGAGGGTTGAGGTCAGGAGAGCATGGAGGCCATGGAATTGGTCCGCCTCTACCAATCCATCGGTCACCGAATCTGTTGTTGAGAAGCGTACGAACACTTTGACTGAAATGTGCAGGAGCTCAATCGTGCATTAACCACATATTGTGTCGTACTTGTAAAGGCACATGTTCTAGCAGCACAGGTAGAGTATCCCGTATGAAATCATGATAACGTGCTCCATTGAGTGTAGGTGGAAGAACATGGGGCCCAATCAAGACATCACCAAAAATGGCTGCCCAAACGTTCACAGAAAATCCGTGTTGATGAGGTGATTGCACAGTTGTGTGCGGATTCTCATCAGCCCACACACGCTGATTGTGAAAATTTACAATTTGATCACGTTGGAATGAAGCCTCATCCGTAAAGAGAACATTTGCACTGAAATGAGGATTGACTCATTGTTAAATGAACCATTCACAGACGTGTACTCGTGGAGGCCAATCAGCTGCTGATAGTGCCTGCACATGCTGTACATGGTACTGAAACAACTAGTTCTCCCGTAGCACTCTCCATACAGTGACGTGGTCAACGTTACCTTGTACAGCAACAACTTCTCTGATGCTGACATTAGGGTTATCATCAACTACACGAAGAATTGCCTCATCCATTGCAGGTGTCCTCATCATTCTAGGTCCTGCCCAGTTGCGAGTCACAGGCTCCCTCAAGACGCCGATCAATTGCTTCGAACGTCTTCCTGTCGGGACACCTTTGTTCTGGAAATCTGTCTCGATACAAACGTACCGCACCACGGCTATTGCCCCGTGCTAATCCATACATCAAATGGGCATCTGCCAACTCCGCATTTGTAAACATTGCACTGGCTGCAAAACCACGTTCGTGATGAACACTAACCTGTTGATGCTATGTACTGATGTGCTTGATGTAGTACTGTAGAGCAATGAGTCACATGTCAACACAAGCACCGAAGTCAACGTTACCTTCCTTCAATTGGGCCAACTGGTGGTGAATCGAGGAAGTACAGTAGATACTGACGAAACTAAATTGAGCTCTAACATGGAAATTAAGCGTTTCCGGACACATGTCCACATAACATCTTTTCTTTATTTGTGTGTGAGAAATGTTTCCTGAAAGTTTGGCTGTACCTTTTTGTAACACCCTGTATAGTTAAAATAATTTAAGAAGGATGTGTAATGAATGTAGATGACATTGGTAGCACTGCTGAAAAACAGTTGCTAGCAAAAAAAGTCGATTCTATTTTTGTGTGTTAACATATGGTGTTCCCCCCAACCTCATCTCTAACCTCACTTTCCCGTTTCCTGTACCTGGGCTCAGTACAATCTCTAATCATGGTTTTAAGAACTCTGCTGACAGTTTTTGTTGAATTTTTGATTGAAAAACACCCAAAGAAACATTACAGACTTTGTGGAAATGGTGTATCTATCATACTTTGGATCTAAACTTGGTGATCAAGGTAAATCTTCGGCGCCGTGTAAGGTATGTTGTGTGTGTGTTGAAGATCTGAGAAAATGTTCCAAAACGGAGAAAAAAGCCTTTAGATTTGCTGTTCCTATGATATGGAGGCAGCCAAGAAATCATTCTGATGATTGCTACTTTTTCATTGTTGATATTACTGGTCATAATTCAAAACATTCTGTCCACCATTCAACCAGTAGGGCATGGTGTAGATTTACCAGTTCCTGAACCACCAGATGATTTAAATTTTATTCCAACAGAAGTATTTTCTGATGTACAGTGTGATTTAGATGAACCAGATGATGATGAATTCCATTGTAATACAGAAAGTCTAGAGCCCAAAATGTTTACTCAGACCGAGCTTAATGATTTGTTGGGCTTAACGAAAGAAAAAGCTGAAGTGCTTGGCACTAGATTAAAATAAAAGAACTTATTGGCAGTTCGAACCAGGATGTACATGTACAGACAGAGAGAGCATCATTTTTCAAAGTGGAGGAGGAGGAGGAGATTATCGTTTAACGTCCTGTCGACAACGAGGTCATGAGAGACGGAGCGCAAGCTCAGATTAAGGAAGGATGGGGAAGGAAATCGGCCATGCCCTTTCAAAGGAACCATCCCGGCATTTGCCTGAAGCAATTTAGGGAAATCACGGAAAACTTAAATCAGGATGGCCGGAGACGGGATTGAACCGTCGTCCTCCCGAATCCGAGTCCAGTGTGCTAACCACTGCGCCACCTCGCTCGGTTTTTCAAAGCGTTTTTCAACAAGAAGGTGGTTTAGTGTACTGCTCAGACATTCCCAGTCTGATGAATGAGTTTGGTATTAAATACAAAACGGAAGACTGGAGGCTGTTTATTGATTCATCCAAAACTAGTTTAAAGGCTGTTTTCTTACACAATGGAAACTAATGTATGCATCTATACCTGTTGGACATTCTGTACATATGAAAGAAAGCTATGAAAACCTAGAAATAGTGCTAAATAAAATAAGCTATTCTGCTCATAGTTGGATGATATGAGGCGATCTAAAAGTAGCATGCATGCTCCTTGGTCAGCAAGGTGGCTTTACCAAATTTCCATGTTTCTTGTGTGAATGGGACATTAGGACTAGGAATCTTTATTATTTTATTACTAGATCTGTGTCATTTACCAGCCATGACTGGACAGACAGCGTCAAGATTAATTACATATATACATTTAAAAAAATATTCACAAAATTAAGACATTTATACTTAATAGAAACAGTACTTGTTTATCCATTCACTTTGGTCACTATTAAAGAATTCACCAATGGAGTACAATGGACGTTATTTCAGGTCCTGTGCTACTCTCCTTCTGAATGTTCCTAGTGGCAGGGAATGCACTCCTTGAGTCAGTGAGTTGAACATCTTTAGGGCAACCACTGGAAAGCTGTCTTTCGTTCCCGTCAGTCGACACCTACTTCTTGTGGATTTCTGGAAATAATTAATCAAATTTAGCTTTTAATGATTGGAACAGACATTGGAATGAGGCACTGGCTCCCATTCCTGCAATTTTTTGCTGCCAGTTTACACTTGACAGGTCTACTTTAAGGTCATTTAGTCTTTTTTTCTTTTATGATCCTCTTACTAAATGTGTAACTGGAGTGCCATGAGCTTGGTTGTGCAGTTGACTCAAGCATTTCATACTTATTTCCATTACTAATGCACTATGGTCAGCAATCATTGGTTCAACTACACTGATATTATAGTTCCAGATAGTGAGGTTAGGGATAACTGTGTCTAGGCAGGCATCACCTCGTGTTGGCAGCTGGTTTGCAACAAACAGCCCATAGCTCTTTATCAAAGTCATGAGGACTCTCTCTTTATTTCTTCCATCACCTATATGTATGTAGAAATCTCCACACAGTGCAATTTTAGATTTAAGACATGTTGGGTAAGACAAACAGGTTTCCATTTGTGCAATAAAGTTTTCAAAATTACCATCTGGTAAGTGGTACACAGAGACAATAATAAGGTCAATATCTGTTAACACTAGTGAAGCTAATTCTAGATCTAGGTCTGTGGAAAAGTTTTTTAAGTCTATTTCCTTTACACTAAGAGTCTTGCTTGCATAAACAGATACACCACCATGAATTGTAGTAGTTAGATACCATGAATTTACCATGTCCAAATATTCAATGGCTCTGTAACAGTCACCTTCTGCTTCATCTAACCAGTGTTCACAGATGCATAAAACATCTGGTTTGACTTCTTCTACAAAGAATGATAGAAGGTCCACCTTGGTTCTTAAACACTGTATATTAACAACTGCTATAACTATGGGCATATAACCATCATCTCTACTGTTACGTCTGTGAGATATTATGGGGCCTTGGGTTTTATTTCAGGCACTATTTTACTGTGGCACTGGTCAATCTCCGGAATAAAAAACGCCTGACAACAATATTCTTTGGCCATAGTGTTGTGTCCATCACTTTGTCCTTTAGATGAAAGTCCACACCAATCTTGAAGCTGCTGTTCACACCCTTTGTTTCCAGTTTTTCTACATGAAAGTTGCTATATCCTGGAAAGATTTTCTCAAGGAATTTGGTTACATTTTCAGTTGTTGTGCCGTTTTTCTCCTTTCCTAAATGAAACCGTGCTCTTTTCTTGCCATATAACATTCCTTGTTCTTCACCGGTGCCTATTATCTGATTTTATCTTTCTCTGGTACTTGAATTTCTGACTGATGCTATGGCAGATGCTTGAGGTCTTTCTTCCTCTACACTTTTCTTTAGTGCAGTTGCATACAGCATTTATGGTTGTGTAGGTGCATTTTGCTTTGTTTGTGTATGTTGTTGGTTTGTTGTTTTTGTGCTGTGAATGATACTTGTTGATCTGTAGATCGAAAAGTTCTTTTCCTACACTGTACATCACACCAATTTGTATCTGTATTGGGTGAAGGTTTCTCATCTGAAGGTCTGACGAAGATGTAGGGACTGGTTTCATTTATACTGGCTCCAATTTTCGAATTGTTCAAAGAAGTATTGCTAACACATCGATCTTCTGTCACTTCATGGACTGTAAGCTCTTTATTGGTAGGCCTATTTGTTTGTTCCGATTTGTTACATGCATCTGTCCTCGTTGCAATGTTTTCTTGCCCTGTTTTTGTTTTGTAAGAGGAAATACTGGTAGTATTCACACAGAGATTCTGGTTTACACTGTGGGTTATTGATTCATTATCGTTTATTTGTTCCAACTCACCTATTGTGGTTAAAATTTTTTTGTTTGCACACTCAGTTTGTTTTTCAAGTAATACAGGTGCTTGTGACGAACTTGCATTTGAATTTTGAATAAATGGAGCAGAGCCATGTGTTACAGGCTCAGTAGTCGACCCTAGATTTGCTATTAGACATTTAGTGTTGCTATTTTTAGCAATCAGTGTGATATTTTTTCGAGGTTTTCCACTTTTTTTGTGAGATGATATTGTTAGATGTGATGCTAGCTTTCCTAATCTACAGTTTGTGGCAATCACTGTACTGAGTTGCATTCTCATTTTCAAACTGTCTTTTATTTGGCTGATTTACTGTTTTTGTTAAACCTTCAACTGCACTGGTTAATCTCAGGTGGTTTTTCATATTATTTACATCACAAGCACTGTTTTCTATTTCCAGCAGTTCAACTCTATCTCCTTTACTGGTGCAGAAAGAACTGGCCTGTGAGGGAGTCTTTAAAACCTGGTGACAAGGACATTCTACACAAAAACCTTGTAGATCAAAAAAATGTACTCCTACCACCTCTGCAAATAAAGTCAGGCCTAATGAAATAGTTTGTAAAAGGCTTTGTCTAAGGATGGACCATGTTTTAAGTATCTCTGCCTACAGCTTCCACACCTTTCAGAAGCTAAACTAAATGAAGGCATCTTTGTCAGACCTGAGATTATAAAATTGATGTTTGATGTTAACTTTGAAGCCACAATGGCCTTAAATGAGAAAGAAGCATGAGTATCATTCAATCAAAACGTTATAAGGTTCTTAGGACATGAAAAAGACCCAAAATATATTTCTACTATAGCTACAATGTTAAAAAAGTTCAAAACTTTAGGATGTTTAATGAGCCTGAAAGTTCACTTTTTGAACAGTCAGCTTGATTACTTCCCAGACAATATGGGAGATGTTAGTGAGGAGCAAGGATAGTGTTTTCACCAGGACATTAAACTGATAGAAAAACACTGCTGGAACACCAACATGATGGGGGACTACTGTTGGTCACTTCACCGACAAGTTCATCAAGTGACTCATCATAGAAAAAGCTACACAAGAGGCTTCAAAGCAAAAAGAGAAAGAAAATACAAACCAATTCCAGATGACAAGTGGAACCTCTATTAACACATATCATTGTTTTAAATAGCTTACTGTAAATACAAACCATGCTTATGTTGTAACAAAGTGTTTCATTTATTTCCCCATTTACCGTATAGCATAGGATTTCTATACTATATAAAAAAAGCATATTTCTCGAAAAATATGGGTGATACAGAAAAACTAATGCTGGATTTGGATTCAGCTCATAATAATCTATAAAGATCAGCTGTCAAAGTAAAAAAAGTTTTTGAAAAACATTTTTCATTTGCCTTTGTAGTTCTCCAACCTGATATTATTGTTTCACTTACACCTGGTAGGGTGGCCCTTTGTTTCCTGTTACCTAGGTAGTATTCTAACCAAGCTAATGGTTGGTTTTTGATTCCATAGTGTGGGAGCTATTGTACCTATATGTTATGTTTTATACAGCTTAAAGCTTTAGTGAGACCACAGAAAATACCTACAGGTACATTCAACAGTTCAGTTCATCTAGAATTTCTTTTGTGAGACTGAGTATTGCCCGTGTGTGGATAGCTCTTAGTAAAACCCAAACTGGGAGGGAGCCAGTGAGCCATTTTGTGTTAGGTATTTATGTAGCTTTTCGTACACTACCCTATCAAATGTTTCTGAAAGAACTAGCAGCAGATAGATAGGCCTATAGTTGGACACTACACGTCTCTTGCCATCTTTGTGTATTGGCATCACTACTGCTTACAATTAACACGTCAAACAATAAAAACAAAACATATGGAAAATCATTAAATTGAAAACACATGGGGACAGAATTTCAGAATAAGCAAGGGTAGCACAGTTCATAGGAAATTAGACACAATAATCTGGAAAGGGTAGCATAAGAAGTCTTAAATTTTCTCCTCTGTAGCCAAAAACAAAGGTACACAACACAATCAGTCTCCCTCAGAAGCCATAAAACTACTTAATCTTACCCAACATACACCAATGATTACAGTACACTCCAAATTTATAGCACCCAATGAAATTGTAAAAGTCATCAGATCCCTAGAAAGTACAAGCTCTTCTGGGCATGATGGAATCTCAGCCAGAGTCTAAAATTATGTGGTGAATTAATCAGCAACACATTGTACTATTTATGTAACCAGTCTACAAAAAGCCATTTAATAGTCTGATTAGGAGATATGGGCAGCTGAATCGGGCAGAAAATATGCACTTAGTGCCTCGGTTGCTAAATTCGGAGGTCAATAACTCAACAAATCTTTGCCATTGCAATGAGTCACTTGCAGCATCTAGAGAACATGGCCCCATTACTGCAATTGCATATGGCAGATTATACATGTAGGGCAATTTTCGTAGCTAATTTTGGTTTTCAATAAGTAAATAAATATATCCGCCATTGCAATTTGTTACTTGCTACATACACAGTTCTCTCCTTATTTAGAGAAGATATGCAAGTTCTTCCTAATGTTTGACGAGTATTGGTGTTACAGTGCCCTGTGAGCAGGTTACTTCTGAGTGGCTTGCTGATGGGTGTTTGGCAGAGGACAAATGTCACCAATGCTGGGAATTGTGATAACTCAGGTAAGACCAGGATTTTGCATATCCCACTGCCACTGAAGAAGAGATTGCAGAGGTTTGAGAATCTAGAGGGATTACTGGATGGTAGAAGGTAATTATGAATGTGTTAGTAATGTTTATGAATCATTTACCTTGTGGGGACATAGAACCACTGGCTCTACCCCCAAATAATATCACTGCCCTACCGCAACAAGAACAACTGTATCTTTGCCGGGTCAGTTCTCTGTAGTACACACTCTATGCTTTGCGTATTGTGTATATGCTGCAAGAATAAAAGTATTCACACTAAATGGCAGGAGTGCGAGTGATTATTTATCATTGTAACCACCATGCTCGAATGGTTGACAATGTTCCCATTGTTTCAACAACTGCTGAACCAGGGCATCATTTTCTCTCACCAAATGGACAGACTCACCAAATTGCAAATCAAGGACGATGTTATCAATGATGATGGTGAGATGAAGCCTGCCACTCCCTTAATTAACTGTGGTACATCGACAGTGAATAATGGCTGCCTGCCACTGTCCCTTCCAGCCACCTAACCAGTACTACTAATATACTGATCAGTGACAGTGTTCATGAACTGCACCACACTCATTTTCATTCTAATGACTCAGCATGTATCACCATTCCATGTGCAATGTACCAAGTTACAGACGCCCTCCAGAGTACTGCAATTGTCGACTAACAGTCGCCACCATATACGACCGCCTTCCAGTGCAGAGAACTGATACTCACAGGTTAATGTGGAAATTTCCATTCTACAAGCGACCTTCTTGAGACCATATTTTTCCAGGGCCTATGCCTGAACTTTACATTCTGCTTGATGGCGTATGTCATCCGGGTGAAGTCACACTTGTTACTGCCACACCACGACCTGCATCATGCCATCATGATGACATCACACCAACAGCTGTGCTGTGCTATAGGCCACGCCTCCCGTGTGTTGTCACTCAACAAGCAGGCACACTGTGTCTACCTGCAACCACACAAGGTTTTCACAAGTTACAACCACAGCATAGCAATACAGCAGACTGACAGCAACTATGACCCACACATCATGAAATACAAGGAATACCTACAGCAGCAGCCGCACTGGGTGATATACACTGACGCAGCATCTATCACGATTGCCACCAACAAGGACCTACCTACAGCGCTGTGTTCCTTGGTACCCCAATATGATGCTATCCTCCACAATGCCGACACACCAGCCATGACACCAGCACTGCGTCGCGTGATAAATAGTTAGTAGGACACCCACGTTACCAACACACCTACAGTGACTACAATGCTGTGACGCCAGCTGCCACCTCTACCAGTGCCACCAGGTGGCATTTACAAACCCGCACCATACACTTCACACAATTACAACAACCTCATACTGGTCCCAGCCCCTTGCCACTAGGCAAGTCACACACCAAGTTACATCTGTGGCCACTACAAGTTGATTCTCGGCAAGTGTGGTTCACATACTGCGAGTGCATGATGTAGTTGATGCAGTCGGCCAGGATCACAGATGCCCATGAAAAGTTTTTGGTGCTTTTGAACTGCCTCCACACCAACACTGATCTTATCAGTGACCTCCTATTACATGCACCAACCACTGACAGATGTGAGACAATGAAGATGCTCATTTTACAGTTCCTGTTGCATTCACCTGAACAACTCCACCTAGCCACTGCTGAGACGTTGCTCGGCCATGCTACCCCGTCAGCACTCCGGTGCAGGTTATGCCTCCAAATCAACACAAACCTCTTACCAGATCATGCTCCCTGGTCACCACGGCTTCTCAAGCTGCCTGAAAACATACAGACAACCATGCCAATGCACGATAACAAACCACTGGAAATGCAGTTACGCCTAGCCGACCAGATGCTTGCCCTCACACATCATGCCTTGATAAACACTTGCATCGGCTTTGGCACCGATGTCAACACCAGTTGCATCTATAGCCAGCCCACACACTGACTACGCTCATGGAGATCACTGCACAGCATTCACTGTGCAGAGCCCAGCCAACTGACAGTTGCTGAACTGCTCTGACCTCAGCTGAGACACTCTGACCTCAGCCGAGCTCTTCCACACCACACTTGCAGCAGCCTCTCAAGACTGCTGCAGTGAGGCACAAGCAACCACCTGCCACATTCACACCCAGCCATTGCCCCATGCCCAACCATCACAACAATTCACCCAGCCAGGATGCTGCACCTATTCGCCCACACCACCCCTGCTGGTTCCACACACACTTCATTGCCTAACGCACCGCTGTTGTCCACCTTGCAGCTACCCAAATTAGTACAGCCACCTGAGACAGGTGCATAATTTTGCTGCTCTGCTACAAGTCAACTCACTATAGAACATGACAACACTCATCATATCCCATGTCTACATTCTGATGGCACATGGCACTTCATCTATGACAACTATCTTAGAGCATACTTCCTAGTTCACATGAGTGCCAATGTTAGCATGCTGCCATCTTAGCTGGCACCTGGAAAACGTACACCATCTGCTATACAACTACACTCTGCAAACGATTTAGTGATACCCATGATAGGCACAGCATCTATCATAGTTCAACTTGACAACCACACCCCTCACCCATGGACATTTTTTGTGGCTGACACTGTAGACCCAGTGTTGGACACACATTTTTTGAGGCATTATAATCTTCTGCCAGACCTGAAAAGGACCTTATTACTACATCACAATGGCCGCACACCTGTCAGTGGAGGAAACAGTGACCACCTACCAATGGACAAGACTCCGCCACCTGCGCCTCCTACCTCTGAAACAGTACTGGACCTCTCCCTAAAGTGCCAGGCATTGTTTGAGGAGCTTAAAGCCGTGTCTACTGTGCAGACGGACCTCTGCTGCACCAGTGCCAGCTTAACAGCTGCTAACAAACACCTCCACAACTGCTGCTCTGAGCTCACGGCACAACTGCACACAGCAACAGCTGTCGTCAAACCAGAAACAATGAGAGCTACCCACCCGAGACGCTGCCAGGCATTTAGAACCAGAGGTCAGTCCAGTGCCTCTTACTTCTGGTGACAATGCTGTGGCAAGCGGGTTGCACGAAAGCAGTGATATTGCTCTCGCAAGCAGGTGGAGTGTAAACAGTGATATCACCTCTGCAAGTGGATCGTGGGCCTCACGTGCTACTTCACATCAGCCACATAAAAAGATTAACATTGTATGTGACAGTACCATAAACAGAATAAATACTATCCTCGGTCCACCAGTCCGATGCCACCTGCACCACCTTGCCCCTCACAAACTAAAGGCGGCCAAGGCCGCGATCAAGCAACTGTTACGCGAGGGACACTTCAGGCCATTAGACAGTGCATGGGCCTCACTGATTACTATGAGAACGAAGAAAGATAAAACTTGGTGTCTGGGGGGGGGGGGGGGCTATAGATATTAGAAGATGCACACCATCATTGATAGTTACTCCATGACAGATATGCAGGGCTTCTCCCAGGAAATGGTTAGTGCAACCATCAGCAGGGAGGTCAACTGTAAAAGAGCTTATTCGCAGATCCCACTGGCCACAGAGGACATCCCAAAGATTGCAATAATTACACTATTAATGCTATTTGAATTCCTCTTTATGCCCTTGAGACTAAAGAATGCAGCCCAGACGTGGCAATGGGTCATTGACAGCTTATTTTTTACCATATTCTTTTGCTGTTGTCAGTTGGATGACGACATTATCTTCTCACAAACAACTCAACATCATGAGGAACAACTCCAAGAGGTATTCAACAAACTAGCAGAGCATGGTGTTGTGGTCAACGAAGACAAATGTCTACTCCAGCAAAAATGTGTTACATTCATAGGCCACTTTGTCGATGGCATGGGCATCCGCCCCACCCCAGAAAAGATAGACCAATCCGTAACCTCTCACCCCCACCAGACTATCAGTAGTTGGACCGTTTTTTAGGGGTAATTAATTATTACCAACAATGCCTCCCCGATACTGCAGAAACATTTCTGCCACTCACAGAGTCACTTCACAGGAAGAACATGTCAGGCAAACGTAAGCTCACTTGGACTCCTGATAAGCAAGTAGCTTTAGAGATCATCAGACTGAGCTCACTTAGACCACCACCCTGGCAGTCTCATCACCAGACGCCCATATGGTTATAGAGGCCGATGCCAGCAACTGGGCGATTGGGGCAGTGCTACAACAAAAAGTCCCGAGTGCAACCAAACCCTGCTTGAGCTGGAGGCCTGCTGTGTGTCCAGATAGCAGATTTTGAATATCGATGTCAGTTGATTGTGCCTACACTAGTTGGTTGAAGTCAAGGTGTGCTGATGAGGTGGCAAGTTGTGAGAGGTTGACAGCCACCATGTTTTCTGCTCCCCATATATAGCGGATGTCCATAGTATATCGCGAAATCAAGTCCAGGTGGCAGAATCATCGAGGGAAGGTACTGGATGGCAGGTTTTTAATAGCATCAGCCAGAGGATGGTGGTCTGTGTAGATAGTAAGAGGCCGGCCCCCAGTGTGATCTCAGAAATATATCAGCAAAAGCTCATGGTTGAAGGTTGACGACCTTTTCTGAGAGTCAGTAAGTTTCTGTGAGAAAAAAATGTAAGGGTTTGGTTGCACTGGGGACTTTTTGTTGTAGCACTGCCCCAATCGCCCAGTTGCTGGCATCGGCCTCTGTAACCATATGGGCGTCTGGTGATGAGACTGCCAGGGTGGTGGTCTAAGTGAGCTCAGTCTGATGATCTCTAAAGCTACTTGCTTATCAGGAGCCGAGAAAGCGTATGACGTGCTTCAAATGCACTCATATCAGTCAGTCATAACAGTGCAACCACATTTCAGGACGAAGTTCAACAAAGATCCACCAACTGCTAACTCCATTCGGCGATGGTATGCACAGTTTAAAGCTTCTGGATGCCTCTGTAAGGGGAAATCAATGGGTCGGCCTTCAGTGAGCTAATAAACGGTTGAACGCATGCGGGCAAGTTTCACGCGTAGCCCGCGGAAGTCGACGAATAAAGCAAGCAGGGAGTTAAACGTACCACAGCCAATGGTTTGGAAAATCTTACGGAAAAGGCTAAAGCAGAAGCCTTACCATTTACAATTGCTACAAGCCCTGAAACCCAATGACAAAGTCAAACGCTTTGAAATTTCGGCGCGGTTGCAACAGCTCATGGAAGAGGATGCGTTCAGTGCGAAACTTGTTTTCAGTGATGAAGCAACATTTTTTCTTAATGGTGAAGTGAACGGACACAATGTGTGAATCTGGGCGGTAGAGAATCCTCACGCATTCGTGCAGCAAATTCGCAGTTCACCAAAAGTTAACGTGTTTTGTTCAATCTCACGGTTTTAAAGTTTACGGCCCCGTTTTCTTCTGCGAAACAAACGTTACAGGACACGTGTGTCTGGACATGCTGGAAAATTGGCTCATGCCACAACTGGAGACCGACAGCGCTGACTTCACCTTTCAACAGGATGATGCTCCACCGCACTTCCATCATGATGTTCGGCATTTCTTAAACAGGAGATTGGAAAACCGATGGATCGGTCGTGGTGGAGATCATGATCAGCAATTAATGTCATGGCCTCCACACCCTCCCGACTTAACCCCATGTGATTTCTTTCTGTGGGGTTATGTGAAAGATTCAGTGTTTAAACCTCCTCTACCAAGAAACGTGCCAGAACTGCGAGCTCGCATCAACGATGCTTTAGAACTCATTGATGGGGACATGCTGGCCGAGTGTGGGAGGAACTTGATTATAGGCTTGATGTCTGCCGAATCACTAAAGGGGCACATATCGAACATTTGTGAATGCCTAAAAAAGCTTTTTGAGTTTTTGTATGTGTGTGCAAAGCATTGTGAAAATATCTCAAATAATAAAGTTATTGTAGAGCTGTGAAATCGCTTCAATCATTTGTAATAACCCTGTAATGTCCAGGGATTAAATGAAATTATACTAGCTGGTAGCAAAACAAACACAAACTGTTAAATTTGCAGTTTTGCTCGCCTTGCATTATTTAATATTATTCGGTCATTTTCCACTGCAGTCTTAATAATTGTTTTGTAGTGTTTGATCCACTTATTCTGGAGGCCGATAAACGATATGGCGTTGTTAAAAATATTTAGTCGTTAGCATGTCACATCATTCCTTATTGGTCAACCAGCTTTTGTTAATTTCTTCTTCTGGCTAAAGATCTCCGTCATTATTTGGAATGATACGAACTTTGTATCGATTTCTTGTAACCCTTACTCAAATGATTCCGTTACTTAACAGCTCGAAGAAAACTTGAGTTTTATCACAAATGTGTGGCCGGCTGGAGTGGCCGTGTCTATACAACTACAACTGATGTAATTGGAAATCACACAAATCAGGATAAAAAATTCTATGCCCTCAGATGTTCCCAGAGAAGAAGGATGAAAAGTATTCTTCAAGATGTCGCCCCAAGGCAGTTGTATCTGGAATTATTTACCTCTGCGATGAAAATTTTGCTTTGAGCGATAATATGGAATATGTACGGAAATTGTGTGTTTTGCAGAAAGCCAGATTGAAAGCTTTTTGTGATCGTGATTTGGATGAGAATGGTCATCTTAATATGGTACTACGGTACCTCAGTCAAAATGCAGAAGATAAGTACATTCAGCGTGTATAAGTGCTGCTTCAGGTGTTCATGTTTTCCTCCGAATAGGTTACTTTGTCACAACCATATAAGGCTACTTCTTCATTCTGCGAAATTCCTCAGACTCCTTTCTGACGAAATGTCAACTTCGGCAACTGTTGTTGCGGATATAATGCTATGTTTGTTTTGTTTATCGTTGCCATTGTTCTGCTTTGTATTAACACCACTAGCACTGTAGCACTTCCGTGAGCTACTTGTCTACTAAGCATTTCCACTACGCTCCGTAGCCTCATGCTGTGCACACTTATGAATGATACCTCCAGCCCCGTGACAGTCATGTGTGCCAAAATTGGATGTGCTAAATCAGTTTCACACGAAGGACCATTGGCTGCACTGTACAGATGCCCCTGAAAGTGAGTGAGATCATCATATGCCAGCATCAGCATTGTACGAGCAGAGTAGATATTACTGCTTTTTCAAAACCAAGGTAGAACAAAAGAGAGACCAAATGTTTCTTGGAAATGATACCGCCCAGAATACTTTCCATCAGGAAGATTTTGTTACGTATACTTTAAGGAGATATGCGTCATTTGTGCCTTTGCAGTTTGGAACTGTCACAGATCTCCTGCCCAGTGGAGAAGACATCAAGAGGTGCAGCTGTGGAGAACAGGTTCGGACAGATGCAAATGAGACCACTTTTTAATGGGCAATTCTTAGAGATCATGGACACCCAAGTATGACCTGTTTTCAGGTACTTTAAAATCCGTAATTCACATTCACTGGAAGAAGTGGCAGTACAGTCAAAAGGAAAGAGAAGACAGAAGCAATTTGAAAATAATGATGGGAAAACTGCAGAGGAATTCTGGCAAAAAAAGAAGACAACGTTTTCTTATTTCAGATTTAATTTTGATGTCACAGCCGTTCAGTGTTCTGTGAATTGTTACAAAGAAACTGAATGCACAGAAAGCAATAACCTTCCATACTGTGTAACAGTAGGGCCTATGTTTAAACGATGGCTTGCTCAAGTATCTAGCCCACTCTGAAAAAAGATGTAAAGCGGATTTTATTGTTGCTGTTTTCCGTGACATGGTTAAACCACAAAAAGAACAATTCTTGCTAAGTGATTATTATAAATCTCTGTTTGGTAACAATTGTCTGACAAATGTTATTGTAGATTATTGTGCAGAAACTATTTTTCATGATCATGAGAAAGATTTCTACATTGGCTCTCAGACAGCCGGCAGCATCCGGACACGTAAAAAGTGCGGAAATAATCTTACGTATCAGAAGAATCTCAATGATTTTGAAAGGCTTTTCATTCCAGTACATGTAAATGGAAATCACTGGTGCCTGTTTGCTGTTTCATTGCTACAGCAAAATGGGAAAGATGAAGATTGTCCGTCAATGTTCACAAACGTTTGTAGGTGTGAAATTACTGTCTACATTCGATAAAATGACCTGCAGGAACTTGAAGGTGGTTGAGGTGGAACATTCAAGCCAAAAAGATGCTTGGAGCTGTGGATTGTTTGTCATTACTCATTTGAATAACATTGCTGTAGGAAAGTCACATACCAAAGGGGTATAGCCTATCCATCTGATACGAGATAGTTTTGGCAACCAAAGCTGTTATAGATATCTCTAAATGTGCACAGTAGATGTATTTATTGTGGTTTAGAAGCAAATATTCACCAAGGCGTGTACTGCGGAAAATGCAGGCGACTTCTGCCTGACAAGTTCTGTGATGGATTATGCAGTCTCAATGATGCAGAAAACTTTCAGTTCTTGGAGTTTTCCTGGCGCACATAATGTTCCATCATCTTTCAGGCGGGCACTCGCGACAGCAACAATTCTTATTGTGATATTTCAGTTAGAAACCTCCCAGCCATCTTCAAGGCGAGTCGGAGACTGAGTTCATTGCGTTTGCGCGTGCGTATTTATACGGAGAGTCACGTGATACAAAGCTGCTGAGGACTGAAAGCGCATGCGTCAAAGATATCAAAGTCGCCACTACTGCACTAGTCATAGATAAGATGTATATAGCAAAGATAAACATATAAGCACAGAGTGCAAACAAAATAGTGCTGCTGCGAATCCACCATGCTTGTAAATAAATAATTAATCTTTAAAAGTGGTAACATCTGTCGGAAGTGAAGATGCAGAAATTCTTTCCAAACGAAGGTGTGAAATAAGCGGTTTCCAAGCATTGTCAAGATGAAATCCTTCGTCACGGTTTAGCAGGTTGTCGGCCAGTTGTATTTCTACAGCTTCCTTAACAACTGAGTCCCAAAACGATGAAGCAGTAGTTAAAATCTTAACATCTTTTTAATCCATGGCATGGCCAGTAGAAATGCAATTTTCGGCAACTGCTGATTAGTTGGACTGAAGAAGACATGTGTACCGCTGGTGTTCTACGCATCGTTCCTGTACAATGCGCGTGGTTTGCCCTATGTAACGTTTGCCACATTCACAAGGGATTTCATGAACTCCTGCCTTTCGCAAGAGCAGATCATCCTTAACGGATCCCAACAAGGCTGCAGTCTTAGCTGGTGGGTGGAATATCACATCCACTTTATGTTTCTTCAAGATTCTAGAGATTTTAGAAGAAACATTACCCACGTATGGGAGAAAGGCTGTAGATTTCACTTCCCTTTCCACTTCGTCATCCTTTTCCTGTGATTTTTCTGCAGGTTTTATTTGCAGGGCTTTCTTAATCTGCTGTTGCGATTAGCCATTTCTCCTAAAAACTGCCTCCAGGTGTAGAAGCTCATCCTGCAGGCTGTCAACATCAGACACTACATGAGCCCTGTGGACCAAAGTTTTCAGAACACTCATAATTTGCGACTGATTGTGGCAGCTAGACGCCTGCAAATACAGGTCTCTGTGTGTGGGCTTACGGTATACGCAATGACCTAGAGATCCATCTTCTGTGCTATTGAAGGATCTCTAGGTCATTGCGTATACCGTAAGCCCACACACAGAGACCTGTATTTGCAGGCATCTAGCTGCCACCATCAGTCGCAAATTATGAGTGTTCTGAAAACTTTGGTCCAGTCCAACAAATCAGCAGTTGCCGAACATTGCATTTCTACTGGCCATGCCATGGATTATAAAGATGTTAAGATTTTAACTACTGTTTCATCTTTCTGGGACTCAGTTGTTAAGGAAGCTGTAGGAATACAACTGGCCGACAACCTGCTAAACCGTGACAAAGGATTTCATCTTGACAATGCTTGGAAACCGCTTATTTCACACCTTCGTTCGGAAAGGATTTCTGCATCTTCACTTCCGACAGATGTTACCACTTTTAAAGATTAATTATTTATTTACAAGCGCGGTGGATTCGCAGCAGCACTATTTTGTTTGCACTCTGCGCTTATATGTTTATCTTTGCTATATACATCTTATCTATGACTAGTGCAGTAGTGGCGACTTTGATATCTTTGACGCATGCACTTTCAATCCTCAGCAGCTTTGTATCACGTGACTCTCCATATAAACAGGCACGCACAAATGCTATGAACTCAGTCTCCGAGTCGCCTTGAAGATGGCTGGGAGGTTTCTAGTCGAAATATCGCAAGAAGAATTGTCGCTGTCCCGAGTGCACGCCCGAAAGATGATGGAAGAACTTTCAGTTCATTTGGAAGGTGTGCAACGCTGCACCTCTTTCTGAGTGAAAAATGTGTTTCTCCATCTGTCTGCAAGCAGTGTGATTAAATGGCTCCTGGCAAATTCACCAGTTATTGAAAACAGTACGGTAATGCTCTGGGCTGCGTAGGCCTACCTATTGGGTGATGTGGAAACTGCATTAATTCTGTAGCAGTTACTATGTTTGGAACTACTGTTTTCAACAGAGTAGATGCATTCTCAATAATACCAGCCACATGAGCATTCCTACTATCCGTGTAATTAAGTGATCGGAGGAAATCTAATAAAGTATCGAGTACAGAGATCAATTATGTTGGAAAGAATTTGAGTACTGCCATTACTTACACTGATTTCTCATAGCAAATTTGGCAAACTCATAATTCTCAACACAAAAGCGCTGTATTGCTTGAGTTGTAGCCAGAGACAGATTTAGATTCGTTCGAGTCATGGAACAGCAAAAATTATGGGACACCTCCCTCCCTCCCCCAGAAAATATTGCAAGAATGCATGGTAACAGTATTTCTAAATACCTGAAAATTTTATGTTGTAATAATATTTAATCTACATTAAAATATAAATAGAATATCTGTATAATATTTTTTCTTCTCAGCATTTGTCCTACTTTAGAGCAGGGTCCGCCTGTCTGCATGTTTTCCACTCAATGTCGTCTTATGGAATAATTGTCTCGTGTGACAGGACACTGAGAAAGAAAATAGTGATTGCTCAAAAGCGAGTAGTAAAATAATATGTGATGTCCACCCATGTACATCAAGGAACTAGGCATTTTAACTGTGCAGTCACAGTACATACAGTAGGCCTATACTCGCTAATGAAATTTGTTATAAAGAATCCTAGGTCCATACCTGCAACAGTAGCTAGAAAAATGGCCTTTATTACCCATTATTAAATCTGTATAATTTAAACCCTCTGATAGACACTAAAAGGCAGGCATTGTACACAGCAATGTGTTGATTGTTACTTTCCTAGAAGAGTCAACCTGAGTATTGCCTCCCCCTAGTCTACACGTTTCTCACACAAGATCGTTATTAAAAATTTATAGAGATTAGAGCTCACATACAAACTATCAACAGGCTTTCTTTCTGTAAACTGTTAGCGGCTGAAATAGGAAAGGGAGGAAGTGGTCTACTGAGTACCCTGCGGCCCGCACTGTAAGATAGCTTCTGGTAAAAAAAGATAATATATGTTCCCGATTATTCTGCGCCTGTTTCTCATGAGCACGTTTTAGTGAGACTGTAGCTGAGATCGAGATAGTAACTGTACATATGTTTCTAGTATGGAAAGGAAGGGTTATAAATACAAAATCAAATAGGGGCAATGCAGATGTAGGTTTAATAATGAATAGAAAAATAGGAGTGCGGGTAAGCTACTACAAACAGCATAGTGAACATATTATAATGGCCAAGATAGACATGAAGCCCATGCCTACTACAGTAGTACAAGTTTATATGCCAACTAGCTCTGCAGATGACAAAGAAATTGAAGAAATGTATGATGAGATAAAAGAAATTATTCAGGTAGTGAAGGGAGACGAGAATTTAATAGTCATCGGTGACTGGAATTCAACAGTAGGAAAAGGGAGAGAAGGAAACATAGTAGGTGAATATGGATTGGGGCTAAGAAATGAAAGAGGAAGCTGTCTGGTAGAGTTTTGCACAGAGCATAACTTAACCATAGCTATCACTTGGTTCAAGAATCATAAAAGGAGGTTGTATTCATGGAAGAATCCTGGAGATAGTAGAAGGTATCAGATAGATTGTATAATGGTAAGACAGAGATTTAGGAACCTGGTTTTAAATTGTAGGACATTTCCAGGGGCAGATGTGGACTCTGACCACAATCTATTTGTTATGAACTGTAGATTAAAACTGAAGAAATTGCAAAAAGGTGGGAATTTAAGGAGATGGGACCTGGATAAACTGAAAGAACCAGAGGTTGTACAGAGTTTCAGGGACAGCATAAGGGAACAATTGATAGGAATGAGGGATAGAAACACAGTAGAAGATGAATGGGTAGCTCTGAGGAATGAAGTAGTGAAGGCAGCAGAGGATCAAGTAGGTAAAAAGACGAGGGCTAGTAATAATCCTTGGGTAACAGAAGAAATATTGAATTTAATTGATGAAATGAGAAAATATAAAAATGCAGTAAATGAAGCAGGCAAAAAGGAATACAAACGTCTCAAAAATGAGATCGACAGGAAGTGCAAAATGGCTAAGCAGGCATGGTTAGAGGACAAATGTAAGGATGTAAAGGCTTATCTCACTAGGGGTAAGATAGATACAGCCTACAGGAAAATTAAAGAGACCTTTGGAGAAAAGAGAGCCACTTGTATGAATATCAACAGCTCAGATGGAAACCCAGTTCTAAGCAAAGAAGGGAAAGCAGAAAGGTGGAAGGAGTATATAGAGGGTCTATACAAGGGCGATGTACTTGAGGACAATATTATGGAAATGGAAGAGGATGTAGATGAAGATGAAATGGGAGATATGATATTGCGTGAAGAGTTTGACAGAGCACTGAAAGACCTGAGTCAAAACAAGGCCCCGGGAGTAGACAACATTCCATTAGAACTACTGATGGTCTTGGGTGAGCCAGTCCAGACAAAACTCTACCATCTGGTGAGCAAGATGTATGAGACACGCGAAATACCCTCAGACTTCAAGAAGAATATAATAATTCCAATCCCAAAGAAAGCGGGTGTTGACAGATGTGAAAATTACCGAACTATCAGTTTAATAAGTCACAGTTGCAAAATACTAACGTGAATTCTTTGCAGACGAATAGAAAAACTGGTAGAAGCCGACCTCAGGGAAGATCAATTTGGATTCCGTAGAAATGTTGGAACACATGAGGCGGTACTGACCTTACGACTTCTCTTAGAAGAAAGATTAAGGAAAGGCATACCTATGTTTCTAGCATTTGTAGACTTAGAGAAAGCTTTTGACAATGTTGACTGGAATACTCTCTTTCAAATTCTAAAGGTGGCAGGGGTAAAATACAGGGAGCGAAAGGCTATTTACAATTTGTACCGAAACCAGATGGCAGTTATAAGAGTCGAGGGGCATGAAAGGGAAGCAGTGGTTGGGAAGGGAGTGAGACAGGTTTGAAGCCTCTCCCTGAAGCTATTCAATCTGTATATTGAACATGCAGTAAAGGAAACAAAAGAAAAATTTGGAGTGGGTATTAAAATCCATGGAGAAGAAATAAAAACTTTGAGGTTCGCAGATGACATTATAATTCTGTCAGAGACAGCAAAGGACTTGGAAGAGCAGTTGAACGGAATGGATGATGTCTTGAAGGGAGGATATATGATGAACATCAACAAAAGCAAAACGAGGATAATGGAATGTAGTCGAATTAAGTCGGGTGATGCTGAGGGAATTAGATTAGGAAATGAGACACTTAAAGTAGTAAAGGAGTTTTGATATTTGGGGAGTAAAATAACTGATGATGGTTGAATTAGAGAGGATATAAAATGTAGACTGGCAATGGCAAGGAAAGAGTTTCTGAAGAAGAGAAACTTGTTAACATCGAGTATAGATTTAAGTGTCAGGAAGTCGTTTCTGAAAGTATTTGTATGGAGTGTAGCCATGTATGGAAGTGAAACACGGACAATAAATAGTTTGGACAAGAAGAGAATAGAAGCTTTCGAAATGTGGTGCTACAGAAGAATGTTGAAGATTAGGTGGGTAGATCACGTAACTAATGAGGAGGTATTGAATAGGATTGGGGAGAAGAGAAGTTTGTGGCACAACTTGACTAGAAGAAGGGATCGGTTGGTAGGACATGTCCTGAGGCATCAAGGAATCACAAATTTAGCATTGGAGGGCAACGTGGAGGGTAAAAATTGTAGAAGGAGACCAAGAGATGAATACACTAAACAGATTCAGAAGGATGTAGGTTGCAGTAGTTACTGGGAGATGAAGGAGCTTGCACAGGATAGAGTAGCATGGAGAGCTGCATCAAACCAGTCTCAGGACTGAAGACCACAACAACAACAATGGAAAGGAAACCATGCTGGAGAGCAGTCGCAAATGGGCTGAAAAGACACCAAAGGGCCTTCCAGATGGTGAACGTATATCCTTGATAGATAATAGGAAAGCACATATAGTTACATCTTGCTTTTACATTATCGTTCAAAAGATATTGATTTTTTTCTTCATGAATACTGTAGTAATGGGTTGTAGGAGTTAAATAAGAAATATGAACCAAATGTTGTTTGTGTGTTTAAAGAGACCAAATAGCAAAGGCCCTTAGACTCCTATTCATCCCCCACGGCAGAAACAATGTACACATTCTGTGTACATACAGAGCAAATTTTGTCTGCAAGTGTGAGAAAGTGTTTTCTGTGTTTACATAGGTTCTATCTGAGGCGAAACATTGGAATAGGCCCACTATTTTGATAGTGGGGTGTGGAAAACCGCCTAAAACTCACATCGTGGCTGGCCATCACACCAACCCCACGCTGCTGAAACCTGGTATTCACCTAGTGGGGTGTGAAAAAGCTCCTGAAACCCACATCCAGACTATCCAGCCCACCAACCCCACATATTTTTCAATAACTCACTTTCATGGAAAATTAAAGAAATTTATGTCTTCTGCATTACAGAATTTCCTGTACTGTTATTCAAATTTATGTATCCAATCCAGTCATTATCAGTTGCCCAAAGTAATCATGTTGTTAGCACTGTCAGTCAAGCAAGTGAAATGTTTATTCAAGTTGTTGCCAAATTTCAGTTTTAAATATTGACTTGTTAGCTCTGAACAGGGCATCTTCCCCCTTTTCTTTTAGATTTATTATACTATAGTAAACTGAATACCATGTATAGGCTATAGCTGTGATAATTAATCGTTTTCAGACAGAGGACCCACACCTCATATTTTCTGCTCTATTTTGTTACAGATATCTCACCCTTGGACAGTCAAGCTGGCTTCATGTTTTGTTACTGAAATAAAGGAGGTATGTTCTCTGGATGCTAAAAGTGGGATATGGCAACGACAAAGATTTATTGACTTACTGACCTCTGAATTTAGCAGCCGAGGGCACCAAGTATATATTTTCCACCATATCCAGCTGCCCATAGCTGAGGTCACCAGGTCCATATTATCTGCTGTATTCAGCCGCCCACATCTCCTAATCAGACTGTACATAACAGGGAGTGTTCTCTGGATGCTGCAAGTGCAGATATTGTGGTCCATGAGGGAAAAAGAAGCTATCTGTTCACAAATTCATATTTTCAGTCATGAGATTATGTGGGGTTTTAATAGCAACCTTTTTAATATGATTTCGAAACTCATTGGATAAACAAAGTCACAAACTTGAAACTTGAAAAACAGTGGGAAAAATTAGACCAAAAAATAGATTGTTTGGATAAAATTTTAAAGAGGCAGGGTCAAGCACTAGAATGTGTCAGAGAAGATTTAGATGATCTCGAAGTTTAGGTACAGAAAACTGAAGAGACAACAGGGGGAGTAGAACTGGATTTAAAAGTGTCTAAAACATATGTAAACACAGAGCTCAAATAAGTTTAATAATAATAATAATGATAATAATAGTTATTATTATTCAACATCAAATAAACAAGTACAGTCCTTAGAAATAATGCAATTTTGGGACATGATACAGATTATTCTTGTGTATATGTCAGTTTATGAGCTAAAAACTAAAGATTTGTTTGTGTTTATGGGGTACGGGTCATACAATCATCATACTAAAAACCTGAACATCGCTTGGTATATAAACTGTATATTTAATAAGAACACTGTACACAACACACCATCACATGCTAAGCACCAGAATAAGACTAAAGGAAAAACCGCAATGGGGACACACATTTGAAATGTCATAGATTTTGGTAGTTCAAAAATAGCATGTTGCATCGACACTCAATTCTAGTGGTTGATGAGTGCCACAGAGCCATCCCCCCACCATAGTGCAGAGCACGGGGAGACATGGTAATGGAGGTGGGCATTGTGCTTGGTTTGTGGTTGTGGGAAAGAGGGCCCATGGGTGTACATTGCATTAATGATGAAAATGCATTGCCACATCCATGGGTGGAGCGGGCAGCCATACCAGGAAACTGGGATCAGGCAGCCCAGTGATGTGGGGTTTTGGTGCACCATGAGTGGTACACAAATAGAGAGATGGCCGTTGTCCTCAATTGAGGTGGTGATTGATGTCTCCTCTGCATCTGGAGGGATCACAAACACACGGAGGAGCATGGTGTGGCCAATCGAATCATCCAGTTTAATGGATGGGCACGCAGGATGAACAGTATGCCATCACATAGCTGCAAAGACAGGTCCTTGATGGGAATGGATGAAATTTTGACATGGAAGATGGCAACGCAGGTGTCGTCAGATGCTGTCAGCCGGTAAGTGGAATCACTGTGGTGGAGGGAATGTGAAGGGATTCATTCACACGCAACATCACGTGCATTCTCCAAGCTGGATGGAAGACAGGATGCACTAGTGTCACACGCAGTGTAGGAGCCAGAAAGAAAGCATGGTTTGTTAGGATCACTGGTAGCAAGTGGTGATGTGGAACTGGGGTTGGGGATGGGAGGGAGGGAGTTGTCCTCCAAATTTCTATCTTCATCAAGCTGACAAGCTGGTTTGATGCATGAGATAGACACTGTTTGTATTTTACCGTTTTCCGGTCTGTGATAGAGAGAGGATGTGGATTTCTGGTTAGGTCACTAATAATGTGAAATACATTAATTCTTATAGTACAAAGTCAACTTCATTTACTAGTTCCTTATTTCACCTGCTCTATCTTTCTGTCTCACCAGTATCGGTAACTGAGCACCATAACATTGTCTTCAAAGAGGATGAGGAAGTAAATAATATGAAGGCTCGAAGAGCTATCATCTAATAATCCAGTACTATATGTTACAGTTTTTTGCATACGTAAGAAATCATAATCCTAACTGTCTGCAGTGTGTGTCACTGTGCAAAAACTAGTTGAGGCACATACTCCCAAGTGAATTCATTGTTGTACCTTTTGTGTGGTGCCAGAAAATTTCCATTTAAATTATGGGGAACTGGTCATACAATTGTCATATTAAAAATCTGACCACCACTTTGTAAATAAACTCTATATTTATTGAGAACACTGTACACAACACACAATCACATGCCAAGTACTGGAATAAGACTAAAGAGCAAACTGCAATGGCGGCACACATTTGAAATGTCAAAGATTTTGGTAGTTCAAAGATAGAATGTTGCATTTTCACTGAATTCTGGTGGTTGATGGCTGCCAATGTTAGTAAATATTACATTTTAAAGCATTTTCCATTAGGTAATGTACAAATAACAATGTTACAAACATTGCTGTTGTTAACATTAGATCAGTTGTGAGATTCTTAAAACTATGTGCTTGACACACTTACAAAGCACTTTTCATAAAGATAAAGTACTCATTTAGGGAATAAAAAGGGTTTTTGATTAGAATTCTTTTTATCTGGTCTTTTAATTTGTTAATAGAAAGAGCTGTGAAAAGTATTGGTAGGGCATTGACATGAAGTGCATTTTTTTCTGTATAAAGCTGTTCTGTGGCTATTTACATGGTATCTGAATTTTTGTCTTGTATCGGGCTGGTGCAGATCACAGTTGAAATTTGGGTTTATTGTTTTCACAAGCAATATAACTTTCAATATGTATACGAGGTGCAACAATAAAGTAATGAGACTGATGTGGAAAAAAAAAATGTTGCTTACCGTTTTAGTCAAGTTTAGTGTTGTCTCCTTCAGAGTAGTTCTCTTCTGATTGAACACACTTTTTCCAGCGCTTCTTCCATTGACGGTAACATTTCAGGAACTCATCTTCTGTAATATCCTCCAACACACTCGTCACAGTTTTTAGGACATCTTGTGTTGTTTGAAATGGTGTCCCTTGACTGCCATTTTGACTCTTGAAAATAGAAAAAAGTCTCACAGTGCAATATCTGGTGAATAAGGTGGCTGTGGTAGTACTGAAATTTGTTTTGAGGTTAAAAATTGCTGTACTGGCAGAACAGTATAGGATGGCCCATTATCGTGATACAGAATCCTATTATTAGCGCTGTTGGCATGGACACAAAGAACTCTTTTATGAAGTCTTTCTAAAATTTCTTTGTAGTAATATTGGTTAACTGTTATCAAGGAGGCACCCACTCTTTATGAACAGTTCCCTTGCAAATCAAAGAAGCACACAAGCATGCATTCCACTTTTGGCGCTGACGTGCGAGCTTTTTTTAGTCTGGGTGATCCCTTTGAGCACCATTGCGAACTTTGGCATTTTGTCTCTGGATCGTACTGAAAAAACCAACTTTCATCACCAGTGATAACATGGCTCAACAACTCTGGATAGATTTCTGTTTGCTCTAACAGATTGGCTGTCATATTTTTCTGTGTTTCTCGCTGTTGTGGTGTGAGATTTTTGGGGACCATTTTTGCACAAATCTTTCTCATACCAAGATCTTCAGTTATTTTTAGGTGAACCATTTTTTTAATTGATGTTCATTTCTTCTACAATAATTTTCAGGGGTAATGTTTGATCAGATCATACGAGTTCACGCACCCTGGCCAAGTTGACATCTGTCTGTGAGGTTGATGGTTGTCCACTGTGGTCTTCATCTTCAACATTCATTCTGCTTTCACTAAACATTTTATGCCAACTAAAAACTTGAGCTCTTGATATAACCTCCTCTCCAAAAGCCTTCTGAAGCTTACTGTCATTTGTTGTCACATTTTCACCCAGTTTAATGTGAAAAGAAATGGCATACCATTGCGCAATATTATGCGGTTCCATTTCCATGCCGAGAGACACGAACACATGTTAACTTATTACAGCACAACTCACAACTGAGCAGTTGCATCGATGTGCTGCTTGGACTAGAAGCAGCTTATAGACCAAGGTCAAAGATATTGTGCCTACACAAGCGAGCAGGGTTGCCACATCTTGCAAAGAAAATTGGTCTCATTACTTTATTGTCGCACCTCGTACACCTGCATGGTAAGCACACCTAATTTTGGGAACAGGTTCTGACAAGATTCTCCAGGTTTAGCATCACAAATAATTCTGATAACGTGTTTCTGTAGTGTTAATAATGTGCTTAGGTTGGCTTGAGTTGTTGCACCCTATATTTCTACAGCATAGTTTAAATTTGATGAGAATAGTTTGTGATAAGCAGTCTTTAGTACGCACATATCTCTACAATATTTGGTAATCATGTTTATGGCAAATACATTCTTTGACAGCTTACAGAGTAAGGAATCTGTATGCATGTCCCATTTGAGGTTGTTCTGTATTGTGATCCCCAAGAATTGTATCTATTTTTCCTTTTTTACAATGTCATTTCTTATGGATAGTTTTGTGTCAAATTCTGTTTGTTTCTTTGTGTTAAATTCCATTATTGCAGTCTTTCAAGCTCTTACATTTAGATGGCTTTTATTGAAATACTTGACTATGAATTTCCTGTAACTGAAGTCAAGACTGAAGATGCCAATGAAAAAGTAAAATTTAGGTTACCAAACAAGTTCTATTGTTTCTGAAGACAAATGGTATCTTTCTTTTGTGCAGGGATTTTTAGTGATGACTGAGGATTTGAATGAAAATTTAATCCATGGAATGAATTAGATTGTAAAGGCTAAAGTTGTTTTAATTGGAAGGAGATGAAATTGTTATTCACTGATCCTAAGAGGGGAATTTCTGGGAGACAGACATTGTTATGATAAGTAAGATTAACTGCAATCATGTTGGGGGGAGAGGGGGCAGAATAGAGGAATTTAATGATAGAGGACACTATGAAGAGAGTAAAGAATTTTGTAATGGGGAAATAACTAACAATTTTTACAGTGAACTTGTAGTAAAAATAATAGGGCGAGCTGAGGTTACGAGTACTAGGATAAAGTTGCACTAGAAAAAAATTTATGGGGTTGTAATGTTATTTTTGGGGAGAAACCAAATGCAGTGAAGGATTATCAATGTAAACTAAAGCTAAAACCTCATGACCACTTTTCATTAAGCTGTATGGTGTACCTGTCTGTAACAGAAAAGCAGTTGAAAAAGGAGTTACAGGAAATGCAAAAGTGGAGGGTAGTGGAAAGTGTTTAAAGAAGCTGTAGCCGATATAATAAGCTGTTGGATATAGGTTCTAAATGACATGGTGAAATTAGGTTAGTTCTGGACTCAAAACATCTGAACAAGTACTTTGAGAAAGAGAAGCTGATCACCCAGAAACATAGATGAGTTACTGAATATTTGAAAATGGAAAATACGTGACTAGTCTTTACTTAACTTCTGGTTTTTATCAAAATGAATTAGAATATGTCTGTAGGAATTATTCTGCATTTTTATATGACGGTAAGTGTTTTCAGTATTTTTTGGTTCTATTTGGGTTGGATGTTTCTGTAACTGAACTGGAATTCATTTTGGGGCAGAAAATTTTGACAAGATTGTCTATTTATGTAGATGACGTTCTATAATCCACTAAGACCTGGGAAGAGCATATGAATGCCTTAAGGGAAATTGGCGAGAAACTGAGACAGGGAGGTAAGCTTTTGAAGTTAGAGAAATGCAAATCTGCTGTGTTCTTGGCCACAGAATAACATAGGAGGAAATTTCGTCTGATAATGGAAAAAATCCAAAACACTGCAAAATTTCCAAAGGCTTTGTCCAAGAGGGAACTATAATCATTCTTGAGTCTTGTAGGTTTCTACAGAAAGTATATCAAGACTCATGCTTTAAATGCACCTTGCTTAAAAAATCCATTGAAAAAGAATTCTATATGGCAATGGACCCCCCCCCACCCCCCCCCACCACCCCCCATGAACCATGGACCTTGCCGTTGGTGGGGAGGCTTGGGTGCCTCAGCGATACAGATAGCCGTACCGTAGGTACAACCACAACGGATGGGTATCTGTTGAGAGGCCAGACAAACGTGTGGTTCCTGAAGAGGGGCAGCAGTCTTTTCAGTAGTTGCAAGGGCAACAGTCTGGATAATTGACTGATCTGGCCTTGTAACAATAACCAAAACGGCCTTGCTGTGCTGGTACTGCGAACGGCTGAAAGCAAGGGGAAACTACAGCCGTAATTTTCCTCGAGGGCATGCAGCTTTACTGTATGATTAAATGATGATGGCGTCCTCTTGGGTAAAATATTCCGGAGGTAAAAGAGTCCCCCATTCGAATCTCCGGGTGGGGACTATTCAAGAGGATGTCATAATCAGGAGAAAGGAAACTGACATTCTACAGATCGGAGCATGGAATGTTAGCTCCCTTAATCGGGCAGGTAGTTTAGAAAATTTAAAAAGGGAAATGGATAGGTTAAAGTTAGATATAGTGGGAATTAGTGAAGTTCAGTGGCAGGAGGAACAAGACTTCTGGTCAGGTGACTACAGGGTTATAAACACAAAGTCAAATAGGGGTAATGCAGGAGTAGGTTTAATAATGAATAGAAAAATAGGAATGCGGGTAAGCTACTACAAACAGCATAGCGAACGCATTATTGTGGCCAAGATAGATACGAAGCCCACACCTACTACAGTAGTACAAGTTTATATGCCAACTAGCTCTGCAGATGACAAAGAAATTGAAGAAATGTATGATGAAATAAAAGAAATTATTCAGGTAGTGAAGGGAGATGAAAATTTAATAGTCATGGGTGACTGTAATTCGAGTGTAGGAAAAGGGAGAGAAGGAAACGTAAACGGTGAATATGGATTGGTGCTAAGATATGAAAGAGGAAGCCGCCTGGTAAAATTTTGCACAGAGTACAACTTAATCATAGCTAACACTTGGTTTAAGAATCATGATAGAAGGCTGTATAGATGGAAGAACCCTGGAGATACTAAAAGGTATCAGATAGATTATATAATGGTAAGACAGAGACTTAGGAATCAGGTTTTCAATTGTAAGACATTTCCAGGGGCACATGTGGACTCTGACCACAATCTATTGGTTATGACCTGTTTAAGGAGATGGGACCTGGATAAACTGAAAGAACCAGAGGTTGTACAGAGTTTCAGGGACAGCATAAGGGAACAATTGACAGGAATGGGGGAAAGAAATACAGTAGAAGAAGAATGGGTAGCTTTGACGGATGAAGTAGTGAAGGCAGCAGAGGATCAAGTAGGTAAAAAGATGAGGGCTAGTAGAAATCCATGGGTAACAGAAGAAATATTGAATGTAATTTGTGAAAGGAGAAAATATAAAAATGCAGTAAATGAAGCAGGCAAAAAGGAATACAAATGTCTCAAAGATGAGATTGACAGGAAGTGCAAAATGGCTAAGCAGGGATGGCTAGAAGACAAATGTAAGGATGTAGAGGCGTATCTCACTAGGGGTAAGATAGTTACCGCCTACAGGAAAATTAAAGAGACCTTTGGAGATAAGAGAACCACTTGTATGAACATCAAGAGCTCAGATGGAAACCCAGTTCTAAGCAAAGAAGGGAAAGCAGAAAGGTGGAAGGAGTATATAGAGGGTCTATACAAGGGCGATGTACTTGAGGACAGTATTATGGAAATGGAAGTGTATGTAGATGAAGATGAAATGGGAGATATAATACTGCGTGAAGAGTTTGACAGAGCACTGAAAGACCTGAGTCGAAACAAGGCCCCCGGAGTAGACAACATTCCATTGGAACTACTGACGGCCTTGGGAGAGCCAGTCCTGACAAAACTCTGCCATCTGGTGAGCAAGATGTATGAGACAGGTGAAATGCCCTCAGACTTCAAGAAGAATATAATAATTCCAATCCCAAGGAAAGCAGGTGTTGACAGAGGTGAAAATTACCGAACAATTAGTTTAATAAGCCACAGCTGCAAAATACTAATGTGAATTCTTTACAGTCTAATGGAAAAACTAGTAGAAGCCAACCTCGGGGAAGATCACTTTGGATTCCGTAGAAATACTGGAACACGTGAGGCAATACTGACGTTACGACTTATCTTAGAAGAAAGATTAAGGAAAGGCAAACCTACGTTTCTGGCATTTGTAGACTTAGAGAAAGCTTTTGACAATGTTGACTGGAATACTCTCTTTCAAATTCTAAAGGTGGCAGGGGTAAAATACAGGGAGCGAAAGGCTATTTACAATTTGTACCGAAACCAGATGGCAGTTATAAGAGTCGAGGGGCATGAAAGGGAAGCAGTGGTTGGGAAGGGAGTGAGACAGGTTTGAAGCCTCTCCCTGAAGCTATTCAATCTGTATATTGAACATGCAGTAAAGGAAACAAAAGAAAAATTTGGAGTGGGTATTAAAATCCATGGAGAAGAAATAAAAACTTTGAGGTTCGCAGATGACATTATAATTCTGTCAGAGACAGCAAAGGACTTGGAAGAGCAGTTGAACGGAATGGATGGTGTCTTGAAGGGAGGATATATGATGAACATCAACAAAAGCAAAACGAGGATAATGGAATGTAGTCGAATTAAGTCGGGTGATGATGAGGGTATTAGATTAGGAAATGAGACACTTAAAGTAGTAAAGGAGTTTTGCTATTTGGGGAGCAAAATAACTGATGATGGTCGAAGTAGAGAGGATATAAAATGTAGACTGGCAATGGCAAGGAAAGCGTTTCTGAAGAAGAGAAATTTGTTAACATCGAGTATAGATTTAAGTGTCAGGAAGTCGTTTCTGTGGCTGTGGTCCGATGATGTCAATGTGAAAATGTGTATATCACACTGTGATATCGTGGTAGTTACCTACTGGTGCATGTATGTGTCTGCTGACTTTACTGCATTGGCACTGGAGACAACACTTCATCCAATCTCTACAATCCTTCTTTGCTCCTGATCACATGGAGCGATCTAGAACCAGACGGAGTGTAGATCATGTACCTAGGTTGTTCAGACTGTGTAGGGATTCGTACGCTTGCTATCAGAAGTTCACAGGCACATATGGACACATCGCAATGGAGTTGCATGCCAGTGCCAGGAATGTATACAGGTTGTAGTCGTAATGCAGCCTGTGGTCTTGCAGCTTTTGGTCTGACCTCTTTGCTTCTGTGAGTGCCATCCAGTCCAGTGTAGAGACACTGCCAACGCAAGAGAGACCATCCGTAATGATGAAACTTCCTGGCAGATTAAAACCGTGTGCCCGACTGAACTCAGGACCTTTGCCTTTCGCGGGCTAGTGCTCTACCGTCTGAGCTACCGAAGCACGACTCACACTCGGTACTCACACCTTTACTTCTGCCAGTATCTCGTCTCCTACCTTACAAACTCTACAGAAGCTCTCCTTCACGTTGAGAGTTACTTTGTTTTCCTGAGACCGTTTGTGAACATCCCTCAGCACTTCAGTAGAATTTTCCAACATTTGTGCTGGTGTCTTACTGGTGATTACTATGTTGCTGTCATCCGCAAACAATATCTTCTCTCCATGGCTGATATTTTGCAGGAAATCATTTATATATTCCAGATATAATACAGGGCCTAGTACACTTTCTTGAGGGACCCCAATATAGATATATTGTGGATCACATATATGTTTCTCAATGTACTTTGATCCACCGGAGACATGTGTGATCTCTACTAACTGTATTCTGTTTTCTAGATATGAACGAATCCATTTGAGAACCTCTCCTCTTACTCCTAGAGCCTCTAATTTATGCAACAGCTTCTGGTGGTCAATGGTATCAAATGCCTTAGACAGGTCTAGGAAAAATCCAGTTACGTAGCTGTTCTCATCTAGTGCTTCTAAAATTGTTTTTGTAAATTGTGCTATTGCAGATTCTGTACCTCTACCAGGCCTGAAACCATGCTGGTCATTGCAGAGGAGATAGAATTTACTTTGGTAGCTCAAAAGCCTGTTTTTCATTATTGTTTCTATCACTTTGGAAAAGCATGACAATAGGGCTATACAGAATGCATGATTGTTGTTGAAGAAAGAAAGAAGAGTGGGAATAGCTTGTGATTCTAAATTAATTTGTAATCCATGTGGCTATAAATTTTCATTTTCCTCATCCAAAAAGCTGTATTTTTTTAAAGCAATTTTAGGTTAGCATATGTTCTGATATGCCTTGGACAGGGCAGGGAAAAAGGTAATTTATTGTGTGGTTTTCTGAACATGCCTCCACTTTGTGCAAGGTTTGAAAAAATAAATAAAGAAATGTCTGATGCTGTATGCAATACTGCCAAAGTTTCTCCAAAGAAAGCAGTGGAAGAACTGTGGAAGTAAACCAAACAGAAACAGATCCTGGGACAGATATTCACGACAGTGAATTCCTATAAATGTTACTGACCTGTATGAGTCTGTAGACAGGACCTGGATGAGAAGGGGTCACACAATAACTGAAGAGAATCAAACACTAATGCACAATCTGTTTCTGAAAGACGATTGGTGTAAGTTCAACAACAGAAGTGTGATGTATTCCCACAAACACTTATTACCAGTAACTGTTATGAATGCAATTATGCCCACGTTAAGGTTTCTTGCAAACCCTGATTTATTGAGTAAGTTCCTTCGCAGAAAGACACAAAATGCGAATCAGAGCCTCAGTAATTTAATTTGGATTAGATGCTCAAAAAGGACATTCTGTGCACTTGAAGTACTCAAAATAGGTGTCTATGATGCAGTTTTATGTTACAGTAATGGAAATAAAGGCAAAATTGAAGTGCTGAAGAGAGTTGGTATAGATCTTGGTGTGTTTGCAACAAAAGTCTTTTACACCATCAACGAGAGCAGGATCAAGGAAGCTAACAAATCAGTTTCTTACTTGTAAGTACAGGCCAGGCAGATTCAAAGAGTCGAGAAGAGAAACATGGAGAATGAAGAGTATCAGTAAATTGAGATAAGCTTATTACATGTAGAAGTATGAGAAGAAAATATTTGAACCTCATTTCCTCTGCTTTTCATTTTGTACATTATTAGAAACCTTTTCTCAAAAAGTATATTTGCTAATGCTATGAAATTTTCAGGAACTGTTTGCCACATCTTGCTGTCTCTCTGGAACTAAAAAATATGAGATCCTGCAATTACATTCTGATTTTTAGATGATTGTATGTAGAAAAAAAGTTAATTTTGGATGTGCAAAATTTAAAACTCTGTTGATGATACAATTTGGACCATAAATTAATAACTGTAGTTCAGTGGTCTTTTAACCTTCTCAGGACATTACAATAAAATTTTCATGTTACTTGCATGATTATAATTTGAGTTATGGCTTTTTATAAAAAAGACAAATAAAGAATTCAAAATTAAGTTTTCTAGCAAAATGTTAATCCTGCATACTTTATTATATTTTTCCATTAAAACACAGCTTTTTTGCTTTACACATGCAAAATTTTAGATTTGAACATTAATAAATATGGCTGTAATGATTTTTTAAATAAATGTTTTTTTTCCATTACATTCCCCTTAAGTCATTAAGCAGAACCTATATATGTCTACTGAGGTAACAAAAGTCGTGGGATACCTCCTAATATCATGTTGCACATCCTTTTGCATAGCACAGTGCAGCAACTTGGTATGGTATTGACTCAGCAAGTCGCTGGAAGTCCCCTTCAGAAATATGGAGCCATGTTGCCTCTATAACCATCCATAATTGCAAAAGTTTTGCTGATGCATGACCTGTGGACTTTGTTCCATAAATGTTTGATGGGATTCATATCGGGTGATGTGAGTGCCCAAATCATTCATTCAAATTATCCAGAATATTTTTCAAACCAATCGAGAACAATTGTAGGCCATTGATGTGGCATATTGTCGCCCCAAAAAATTCCATCATCGAATGGCTGCAAATGGTCTCCAAGCAGCCAAACAAAGCCATTTCCTGTTAATGATCAGCTCAATAAGATAAGAGAACTGCTCAATTGCATGTACACACAGCCGACACCATTATGGAGCCACCACCAGCTTTCGCAGTACCTTTTTTACAACCTGGTTTAATGGCTTTGGGGGGTCTGCATCACACTCGAACTCTACCATCAGCTCAATCAGCTCTTAACAACTGATATCAGGACTCATCTGATGAGGTCACAATTTCCTAGTCATCTAGCATTCAACCAATATGGTCTCGGCTCAAGGAGAAGTGCGGTAGACAGTGTTGTGCCATTAGCAAAGGAACACTTGTCGGTCATCTGCTGCCAGAACCCATTAATGCCAAATTTTGCTGCACTGTCATAATGGATACAGTCATCATACAGCCCACACTGATTTGTGCAATTATTTCACGCAGTGTTGCTTGTCTATTAGCACAGGCAACTCTATGCAAATGCCACTGCTCTGTCATTAAGTGAAAGCCATTGGTCATTGGATTGTCCATGGTGAGAGGTAATGAAATGTGGCATTCTCAGCACACTCTTGACATTGTGGATCTCAGAATATTGGTGATAATACCACCATCTCTATATGTGCATTCACTTCTGTGAAATTCCACCTTTTTAACTCTGCAGTGTCATTTTCAACAACTTCATGAAAAAGTATTGGTTAATAGTACGTCCATCCATTTTTAGGAACATGTATAGTCAGTTTGTTGATTGCAATTAGGATCTTTCACCTACAAACAATTTTATAACAGAAGAAGCAACAAACGTGCTGTATTTTATAATTTTAGGAACCTGTAACAACTCTGTTTGTCATACTGTCAACTTCCTATACTATTGTTTACCAGAACAGCACCCAATTATTTCATAATTACTGTAATTCACAATATGAAACTAACTGATAATGCAAAAACTGTTATTTCAGCTACTGGACTCTGTATTGGAATTCTGTCTACACTAAAAATAATGCACCTTTGGCGCCGATGAGGTCGACACCAGAATTGATCTGAGCATCGTCTTTGAACTAAGCTAAACATTATCTTTGTGCAGTTCCGCCATGTCAGTTCTGTGTAAGCCTTTGATATGTTCAATTGAATAAACGAACTACTGCAAAGTGGGAGTGTTGTTTGGTGTAACCGACCCAAACTTCCTCCTCACTGGTGACCTTGAGTTTTAACATCTTCCATTTTAACCAATTTACCATGTCGGTAGCCTCCACGTCGGGTATTTTCACGTGTTTTACATCAACATGACATTCGAACAATGACTTCAGCCCAACGCCTAAGGCCGGATTTTGACATCGACATGCATCATGTTGCGGTCATTGTACACCTGCCAGGAATGCAACATGATGCATCTCACTTGACGATTACAACGATTTTGCTGGACGTTTTTGAGCCTGCAACAATAAGTGAGATTAGGAGTGTGCATGACTCTGGCTATCAGATGCCTGTGTTCCCACCACATGTGCCCTCCCTCATCGACGGTTCAGTTCCCTCTTACGGATCTCCGTGCAGTGCGGGACCAATGCCGATTTCTGCAAATGCTTCGTTGGACAACCTACCACCACCACGACAACGATTTGCCATGCCGCAATCCGTCCAGTACCTTGCAGATACCGGCTACATGGCCAGAACTGCTTCATTCACAGGTCAACCTACTCAGCATCTGACCATGCCCGCACCTGCCTCGGTTCAGCATCAGCACTTACCTTCCTACTTCAATACCTTGGCCTTATAACAGAACGTAAGATTGTGTATGTCAGTAATTTCTTTACGTGTAACGTTTTATGTAAATATAGCCTTTGACTGCGAGTTTAACAACCAAGAGCACAGTTATCTTTGGTCATGCGGAAAGGAGGTCGATCTTTGGTACAGGTGGTTAAATGGCTTTGGAGAAGAAGCGTGGGCTGGAGGAGGTTGTGGTACAGATGTGGTGTAAAACAATGTCTTATTTGATATTTTTGTAGAAGTGTTAAATGTGATTAAATGAATTAAATAGTGATGTGCAAAACTAATGTAACGTTTGCTCTCTAAAAATCAAAATATCACGTCACCCTACAAACCAGTTAGTCTCATCCAAACACAAAGAAAAACCGCGGGAACATCGCAGTGGAATCACCTCTAGACTTCACGAAGACAACAACGCAGCCATCGATATAAGTTAAGTACAAAACTGTTCGTACTTGTTAACGACCTCAGACTATAAATTTGGATCTCCTGTAGTGCCTGAAGTCACCATGTGGACAAGGGAGTAGGACAACTCAAAGAACTGTGGAAATCTTAGGGAAATATGGAAAATCTTAGGAAGATGTCTGTTAAACTTGGGGGCTCATCCAGGATATTACAGTTAAATGCGATGGGACTAATTGTGCTTCGTTTGCGGAACATTACAAACTTTATAATTCATAAAACGTGAATAACATTGTACACGTTTCCTGGACCAGAAAAAGTAGTGTGAGAACCAACAAAGTGCTGGCTTATCGGAGAGGTGGACCTGTGATCGACGTCGTGGTGTGGAAAGATAAGTACAATTCTGCTTTGTTTTAAACTTTTCGTCAAAACTGTATCCAAACACGTGGTGTCATCATGATGCTATCAGAAGAAATTAAAAAGGAAGTTGGAGAAATGTTAGACTCGAACGTGTGTGGTGTAAGTGACGATCCAGATGACTCACAAACCGAAAGAAACCCAGATCAACATGACTGGGTAAGTTTACTCTTTGCCAGAATGGGACAAATGCAGTCTGAATTAACAAGGGCAATGAACTCAAATAGTGAATTCCTAGAATCGAAAATAAATGCATCCAGTGAATCGCTGGAAGCAAAAATGAAAAGCAATGAGGATGTACTAAAAGAAGGGAACTCAAATTTAAAACTTCAATTAGGAGAAATTTTGATGGGCGTCAACTCCAAAATTGAAGCTATAGAAAATAAGTTTGTGACCTTAGAAAATAAGTTAGCCGCAGTTAGCTGAAGTCAAGGGAAAGAGATTTAAAGGTTAACTGCAGCTCAAAGAACTGTGGAGGAGTGGGTAGACAAATTAAGTCTAGATACAGAATCAAAAGTTAACTCCTTAGATGCTGAATTAAATAAGATACAAGAGTCTGTAACATGTAATTTAAGTGTAATAGACAAGAGATTCACTGAAATGCAAGATAATTTTTTGTCTAGAAATTTATGTATGAATGGTGGAAGTGTGTGGAGTAATTCACCTGTAAAAAGTTTTCCTTGTGATAATTTACACCCTGTAGATTTTTTACAACACTGCTCTGACAACCTTGTTACTGGCATGTCTGATAATCTAAAGATTAAATTTGTCAAAAAATTTCTTGAGGGAGATGCTTTGTCTTGGGCAAACCAACATTTTGATGGGTGGAAAACGTTTGATGATTTAAAGAAGAGTTTCTTAAATAAGTTTTGGTCTGAGACTGAAAAGGGTAGAATAAAAAGTGAATTTTTAAATGGGCCTAGCTTCAGGGGCAGAAACCACTCAATGAAAGGCTTTTGCAGGGATCAACTTAGGAAATTGGTGCATCTAGATAAACCCTTTGACGAAATGACGCAAATTGATGCCCTTAAAAGGAGGTTACCTGAAAGAATACAGTGGGAATTAGTGCATGGACCTGACGACTGTTTAGACCAGTTTCTAAAATATATAGACAAATTAGACAGGGCAATGGAGATAAATGTGCAACAGTTTAGTAACGGAAACCATTACAGTGGGAGGTGGAATTCTGATTACCGTGGAGAGAACCCTAGAAGGGACGATAGAGATTTTCGGAATGAACACCAACATGATAGAACAAGAGAGTACAATGGTAATTGGAGAGGGAGTAACTGGGAAAGCAATGGTGTAACTAGGAACAACAGATGGGAAGGTAACAACAGAATGAATACAAATTGGAGGAGTGACAATAGAGGTAGACATCCGGAAAACTCCGGACCGCCTCAATGAGGGTCCACAGCTTTGGGGTGAACAGATTTAAACATAATAGGACCACTAACTTTCACACAAAACCCAATACTGTAAATAACTGTACCATTAACAAACAGGTTAAAAACCAGGAATACCAAGTGAATTATATAAATTTTGAAAAAAAAATTTGGGATGCTATGTGGCACAGTAGACCACCACAAAATAAACATAGGAGAGACCAAAGTTCTGACTCAATTCTGGATGAGGAGATGTTAAATGATTTTTACAGGTGGGCAAAAAGGGGAGAGCAAGCTAATAATGAAGAGAGTAACAATTGTTTTAGTTCAGAATTGGGGGGGTTGTTCACACAAGAAGGTAATAGTGAATCAGCTGATGATAAACCTAAGCAACAGGAAAAAGAATCAACCATAGAAAGTGAAAAACAGAGAGAAATAGATGAAACTGGCAGTAAAGTATACCATAGTAGTGATGATGTTAGTATTTTTGATGTGAAAAGTACGGTAAGCAAACCAGTGAGTGAGTACAATGTTTTTATTGAAATAAATAATGAAGTGTTGGAACTTAATGATAGTTGTCGTGGCGAAGCACAGGAATATGATAAGAACAATGAAGTGAAAGCTGAAAATCAATTGCTACATGTCTTTCCTGATGAGCTCATGGTTAATCAAAGTGGTGATAACAAAAGTGAAAATATTGTGAAAGAATTAGAGTTGCGTGATATTGTTGAAAGTAAAGGAAGCCAATTCTTAGAAATCCTGTGGAACCAGTATAATGAGAGTTGTAGTAGCAAAGTGTTTTGGTATCATCTAAGTATAATTAGTAGAGTTTTATGCCAATGCTGGTGGGAGAGTAAAAGAAAGAGTCTGAGTGAAAGGTACATAAACAATAGGGAGATATTTTGTGTGCAGCCAAAGTGTAAACTTGATACTAGTAACTTAGAATCTGAAAATCAGGTAAACCTGATGAAGACTGAAAGGGAGAGTGTAGATAGAAATTATAAGGAAATTGAAAAAGATTTATTATATGAAGTCCCCGAGGGGAAGGCAGATGAAAAGGAATTAGGCTGTCCATACATTAAAATAAGAGTAAATCCGTTGGAAGGGCACTGTCTTATTGATACAGGAAGCCCCATATGTGCAATATCAGAAAAATTTAGAGATAAAATTAGAGATGGTAAGAACTTTGTAGAAATGCCGGTTGTAGGGGTAAAAATCAGAGGTGCCACTGGTAGGCAAAGTAAGGTAGTTAAGAGTCAAGTATTGTTAACGTTTCAAATTGAAAATGTGGAGTTTGAGCAGGGTTGCCTTGTGGTCCCAAGGTTAGAAGAAAATATAATTTTTGGCATGGATTGGGTCTTAAAAGTGGGTGTAAGCTTCTCTTGGGAAGATAAGACTGTTATAATTACTGAACCTGAGAAAAATAGTATTCTGAAAACAGAAATGTACATCCTTAACTGTAGTAATTCTTGCAACCATATCAAAGCTGTTGTAAGCAAGGTAGATAATCAAGCCATAAGTGATAACACATCCTTTGATCTTATAAATGAACAAAGTTTTGAAGAATTAGTCGAAGTAAAATTGAAGGAAGCTGTAAATCTAAGTGAAAGTCAGAAAAATCAGTTAAGAGAAGTGTTATGGGAATTTCAGGATACATTCAGTGAGAGACCAGGGAAGGTAAAAGACTATCAGTGCAAACTTCAACTCAGAGATCATCATCCTTTCTTCCTAAAACCATATTGCATTCCATTCTCCAGGAAAAAAGATGTAGAAAGGGAAATCCAAAAAATGGAAACTTGGGGGATTATAGAAAGAAGTAGAAGTGCTTACAACAACCCATTAGTAGTTGTGTCTAAGAGAAATGGTGGGGTTAGACTTGTACTTGACTCTAGGCACCTTAATAAGTTTTTGATTAGAGAAAATGACCATCCTGACAATATGGATGAACTCCTGCACAAATTTGATAATGTAAATTTTATGAGTAGCCTAGACTTGACATCTGGTTTTCACCAAATACCACTTGAACTTGATTCTAGGAAGTATACTGCCTTTTTGTATGGTGGCAAAAGTTACCAATATTGTGTTGTCCCTTTTGGATTGAATGTATCTGTGGCTGAATTTATCAGAGCACTGGATTTTGTATTAGGTGATGATTTGTCTTCAAAATTAATAGTATATGTAGATGACATTCTTGTAACTGGAAAAACCTGGGAAGATCATCTAAACCTTCTGAGACAAGTCTGTTCAAAATTGAGGGAAGGGAGAATGACCGTAAAATTGGAAAAATGTTGTTTTGGAGTTAATGAACTGAAATTTTTGGGGCATAATATTTCAGAAAAGGGAATCTTACCTGATAAGGATAAACTTGAGGCCATTGTAAACTTCCCTACTCCCAAGAACAAAAAACAACTCAAGTCCTTTTTTGGGCTCACTGGATTCTATAGAAAATTTCTTAGTACCCAAGCTTTAAATGCAAACTGCTTATGTAACTTACTAAAAAAGAATACTGTTTGGGATTGGACACAAGAATGTCAGGATGCATTCGTGGAAATAAAACAACAACTGTCCCAAAGTCAAATGTTGTATAGACCTGTTATGTCGTTACCATTCTGTATAATGACAGATAGTAGTGAGACAGATTTAGGGGCACACTTGTTTCAAAACATAGAAGTAGAAGGAAAATTAGAACACCATTCTATTGCTTTTTCTAGCCGGGTTTTACAAAAGTATGAAAAATCATATACAGTCACAGAGAAGGAACTACTTGCCATCCACTGGGCATTTAATAAGTTTAAAAGTTATCTTTTAGGGCACAAGGTAATTGTTTTCTCTGACCATAAAGCTCTATCATACATTCAGGAGTGCAGACTCTATCATGACAGTATAACAAGGTGGGTTTTATTCCTTAAACAGTTTGACTATGAGATCAAATTTATTCAGGGTAAACATAATGTCATTGCAGATGCCCTTTCCAGACTACCAGTAGGTGCAGATGTTGAAAATACTTATGGAAAAGAGGAGAAAGAGTTCAAACTTATGTACTTAAAGGGTGTAAAAGATGAAGCTGAAATACTGAAAATCTGTAATGATATTCGTAGAAACCAAAACCATGATGAAAATTGGAAGTTGGTTAAAAGTTATATAGGGAAAAAGGGAGGAGAAAAGGTAGATCAGTATTATAAAGTACAAAAAGGGATTTTGTTTAGGAGACCTAGACCTGACTTAGACAATTGGAAACTATGTTGGCCTGAGCAACGTATTGACACGTTAATCAGTTACATACACGAAAGCTTCGGACACTGCTGGGCAACAAAATGTATACAGAAGATACAGGAAAATGTATACTTCTATAATATCAGTAGGAGAGTGAAGAAAAAACTTGAAACCTGTGATCGTAGTCAGAGAGTAAAAGCGAGCAACCGAACATCTAAAGGATTGATGCAAAACATTTTACCAAATAAAAACCTTGAATTGACAGCTATTGATCTATATGGACCACTACCAAGGTCAAGGGGAGGGTATAGTTACATCTTTGTTATAGTTGACGTTTTCTCTAAATTTATAAAATTGTATACATTAAAGAGAGCAACCAGTAAACAAATTATCATCAAGGTGACAAATCATTATTTCACAAATGTTGGTATACCCCAGGCCATCATGTCTGATAATGGGTCGCAGTTTACATCTACATTATGGAAAAATTTTATTGAAGATACAGGAATAAAACATATTTTGATTTCGGTTTGTCACCCATCAAGTAACCCAGCAGGAAGGTACATGAGGGAAATTGGAAGGCTCTGCAGAACATACTGTAGTAAAAATCATGTTAATTGGATTGAAAATGTTACTGACTTTGAGGATATAATGAACAGCCTACAGCATTCATCCACTGGTTTTTCACCTTACGAAGTAATGTTTAATAGACGACCTGCAAATTTGATTTCTGAGAATGTAGATTTCCCACCTTGTCAAACTATGACACCCCAGGAAAGAGAGACAGCTGTTAGGAACACTATGAAAAGACAAGGAGAGGTAAGAAAACAGAGACATGATGCAAGAAGTAAAGGAGTACAGTTCAGGACAGGAGATCTGGTTTTAGTAAAAGCACATGAAAAATCTAAATTGATGAGTTCTGAAATAAAGAAATTTTTTGACATCTATATAGGCCCCTTTGAAATCAAGGAAAACCCACACCCTAATGCCTATAGGCTAATCTACCCAAAATCCAAGAAGTTATTTGGACTGCGCAATGTTACAGAGTTAAAACTCTACAAACATGACCCATAAAATAGTCATTAATAAGTAAAATGCTGCTCGGAAAGAACTAGTTGACTGGCCCAACTACATCACTTTACTGTTTTATCATTCAAGGAAAACTTCATGTCAAAGTGTGGGACTATGTCAGCTAAAAGTATGAAGTAGATTTTGTGTTAATGTGAATTATTTCTGTACTAATTTCTCCTTGTTCTCTAGTATACCCACTCATTAAATTTGGTACGAGATCAGTTTGTCAGACTACGAACCATTCTACAGTGTCATAGTAATGTCTCTTAATGTCTCTTAACAGAAACCAAAGTTAATAATGTGGACACTTTTAAAGTAATAAGACATGAATAGTGATTGTGTGTAAGAAGACAAAACCTTGTCATTTCTAAGCTATGTCAGATGGAACATTATTTAATGGATAAAGCAAACTGGAGGTGCTTGTCAGATTATGAGAGTGTACTTTGAAAGACCAGATATGTTATAGCGTGTTAAAAATATAGTGGGTAGTCATGAAATTTAATCATGCAAAATAAGAATGTATTGAGGTTTAGAGCATTATGGAAACAGATGTTGATGTATTACTTTTGAAACACTTGTGATGGATTGAAGGTTATGTGATACTAATTTTGAAGTTTATATTCTGGGAGAATATTTTGTAATAGTTTAGATAATTTAATGTTAAAGTGAATGAAGAGCTGTTAGGAATTTATCCCATACCCTGTTACACAATTTGGAATAATTTCTATTCATGGCAATATGCTATTTGAGCATAGGAGAGTAAATTAAAATGAAACACTGCTTAATAATGATGTAAAGTTAAGGTATAAATACTAACAATCTTACACAATTTAAGTGTAGAGTTTGTCATAATTTGACCTATAAAGCTGAAATAGATGTACAGTGTGAGGATACTGCAATTATAGTCGCAATCATATGGAACGTCTCAGCTATCTCATTATAAAGGAAACATTAAATCATAAATATGTAAACCAATCTTAATCTGAAAATACAGTGCTGATCACACATAATTGAATTTGCACTGGATTCACCATGTGATTCCATTCATCACGTATACATGAATTTTCCCTAAGAGACAACCATTTAACATTGTGTATAAGTATTACAATATTTTGAACTATGTCTATGTTATGTATGTGGTTAAATGAACCTGTTTATTTTAGAATAATGATTTCATTAGATTTAATGGTTGTTTTGGGCACAAGCCATGCCCTAAGGTATTTTATTGAAACACTTATATTAAAAGATTGTGAGAGATGCCTGCATTCCACAGTTCACTTAATATATTCTAAAGAAACCACTGACAATCAGAAGAATGAGGTTAACTAAGATGCATTAAGTCAGTATTGAAGTAAACTTGAGTTTATGCATATACCATATAATTATGTACCCATCTTAACACGGCTCTGCAGCTACCATGATCAATTAAATATAAGGTGCCATATTTTATTGTTAGTTATAAGCTCATTACACTTATTGCTCAATACAGCCAATGTAACTTTCAAATTGTATATCATGGAAAGTATATATATATATATATACTATATATATATATATATAGTATATATATATAACTAAGATCACTTGGGAAACCAATTTTATTACTAACTTTCGGAACTGGAAATTTTATTATGATGTGTGTATAAGATATATTTTATTCCATAGTGACACACAATCCCATGCATGCCATGCATGGACTTGTGTGTGGGGGGGGGGGGGGGGGGGGGTATTATAACAGAACGTAAGACCGTGTGTGTCAGTAATTTCTTTACGTGTAACGTTTTATGTAAATATAGCCTTTGACTGCGAGTTTAACAACTAAGAGCACAGTTATCTTTGGTCATGTGGAAAGGAGGTCGATCTTTGGTAGAGGTGGTTAAAGGGCTTTGGAGAAGAAACGTGGGCTGGAGGAGGTGGTGGTACAGATGTAGTGTAAAACAATGTCTTATTTGATATTTTTGTAGAAGTGTTAAATGTGAATAAATGAATTAAATAGTGATGTGCAAAACCAATGTAACGTTTGCTCTCTAAAAATCAAAATACCACGTCGCCCTACAAACCAGTTAGTCTCATCCAAACACAAAGAAAAACCGCGGGAACATCGCAGTGAAATCACCTCTAGACTTCACGAAGACAACAACGCAGCCATTGATATGAGTTAAGTACCAAACTGTTCGTACTTGTTAACGACCTTGGACTATAAATTTGAATCTCCTGTAGTGCCTGAAGACACCATGTGGACAAAGGAGTAGGACAACTCAAAGAACTGTGGAAATCTTAGTGAAATACGGAAAATCTTAGGAAGAGGTCTGTTAAAGCCTGCAACAGGAACAATTACTTGTTATCTGTGCCTGACCTCCACCTCCATTCTACTACTATGCCTCAGTGTTTTGTGCCATGACATTCACCTTATTCGCACACCGTTTTGGGTGGAGTGACTATGAACAGTGAACTTTCACACATTCCACCCCATGTTTGACATCATTCCCCACACTGTGCTTCTGGACAGCCTGCACCTCCACAGCCTTCCTGCAACACAGGTGGTCCCAGCTCTGATCACACATTGAGCTTTCCGTGGACTAACACGTGCTCTCCAACTTTGAACTTTTTCTCACCTGTTGCCCACGTGCCAGCTCCAGACGAGCTTCCGCTACCATTCTCAGCACATCTCGGTGCCTCGTCCATGTTGGTCTTCCACGGCATGACGGATCACGATCAACCACAACGTGACACCTTCACGCTGCCACTCGAACAGCCGTCGTTGCCACATCCCCTGGAGGCACACTCTCCTGTAATACTACAGCAACAACAGCTCGTTTCAGGCAGTGCCCGATGACCTCAACTCAACCTGTTCTTCTGAACATTCTACAACGCTTACCGACGCTGCTGCCGTTTAATCCCGACACAGCTACAACCTAGTTCAAAATTGTGGATGAAGTGTTCGACTATTACAAACTCGATAAGTCAGCCAGGTTTCTGTGCCTCATCACCCACCTGCACGACCAGGAGGACTTGATTGCTGACCTGATCGACGCCCCGGACTCATCTACGCGGTAAACTCTAGCCAAAAAGACAGTTCTACGCTGTCTTGCATGCTCAACTGAGGCGGCAATACGGCAAGTGCTCCACGTCGAGCAACTAGGCAACGACAAACCTTCCCAGCTCTGGAGATGGTTACATGCCCTGGTCAGCGCCGGTCTACTCTCTGACACAGCTCTCCTGCAACCAAACCTGCTGTGACCAGTGAACCTCGGCCACCGCCACTGGCAACCAATGTTCCACAGGAAATGCAACCGCACCACCCGTACTGTTACTTCCACACATGATTTGGTAGAGCGGCACAGAACTGCAGACCATCCTGCTACTTCCCTAACGCCTTCTGCGTACAACATGACAGGCACCCCCAGTGCTACATTCTGTCTGGGAATGTCCGGATAATTGTGGACGAGTTTACATTAAAGACATTTCGTCAGGATACCTTTTCCTAGTGGACACAGGCTCTGATGTTTCACTGCTGCCCACGTCCTTAGCGTCGTCGAACATCTGCCCTCATCAAACTTCACTGCAAGCCGTGAATTCAACTAAACTAGAACGCTTGGGTTCAACTTCACATGTCGTCTCACTCTCTGTAAACCGCAAACTCCAGTGGACTTTTTTAGTGTGCGAAATTGAAGAACCTATACTAGGCACTGACTTCTTGCGACACCACAAACTTTCACCGGACCTAGTGTGAAACACCATGTTTCGTCACCTGTCCAAGACTCACTTCCCCTGTGTTCCATTGAGCAAACCCTTCCCCCGTGACAAATCGATCCTGGCTCATCTCATCCGTACATGCTGGTGTCTGTCGACGACGTTACAATAAATCACGCATAAGTGCCTTGTCGAGCTTGAAAACGTCGCTCGCCTACGCAAGGAAAACTTCAAGCTCTTCCTCCAGCTCCACGAAACTCAGCTCCAGCTCTCCGACGCAGCAAAGGAGTTACAGATACTGCAGCAAGGACAAAGCAAGGTCAGTAAGTGCGCCGAATCTGCTTGTAGTCCCAGCAATCGAGCCTCCGTGTGCTTACCTCATGCTACCCCTCACAACTGTGCTATCTAGTCTACCATAACGTGTACTGACAGTTCCACAGGACCACACCCCCTTAACACGGCAGCATTTGACACTCGGCCGGACATGAGTGCACATGCGCGACAAGCATCATGTGTTCCCGAACTGACAGCTCCTACCCCTCCCCGCGTGGACAGCACCTCAAACTATGCAACTTCGGCTTCTGCGCGTCACCGTGTGACTGCCACTGACAACACAAACAGTGCACTCGCGCCTAGCGCTTCACCTGTGACCGTGCTTCCACAGGCCGTGCCCTTGGACAATGGATTCAATAACGCTTCACGAGCTCTACTGAGCTCACCTGACCATGGTGTCACTGCTTCGTGCCGGCGGCCATCTTGTCACGTTGACTCCTGAGAGACTTCACCAGCTCGTCTCCCGTCAGATCTGCCGAGTGGCTCCGACACCACGACCACACCTCGCCTGCCCCGCCCGCCACACATTGTAAACAAACCGCCTCCCGTGTTGCCGGCAACATTTCCGTCATCACCAACGCCATGGTTGACAAGCTTCACCGCACGCCAGGCCCCCCAATCTCCAGTAAACCATGTTGACTTTGTCTCGAGCGCCTCTCCGACCTTAAAAAACAGATTTCTGAACTACTAAGCTACGGCGTCGTTGAATCCTCTGCCAGTAGTTGGTCTACGCCCATACATATGAGACCCAAAAAAGACGGGTTGTGGCGCATGTGCGGAGACTACCGTCGACTAAACGTATGAACTATTATGGACACCTACCCCATACCCAACATTGCCGACTTTACCAGTTCCCTCACAGGTGTGACCACGTTCTCTGCCACTGATTGCAAACGGGCACCTGAAGACATCGAGAAGACAGCAATCACCACCCCGACTGGGTTCTTTCAGTTTCGATTCATGCCCTTCGGTCTGAAAAACGCAACCCAGACCTGGCAACACTTCATCAACAAAGTGCTATTCGAACTAAAATTCTGCTTTGCATATCTTGATGACATTCTTGTGTTCAGCTCCTCCATCGAGGATAACATTTGACATGTGCAAACTGTTATGAACACTCTCGCGGCAGCAGGCATCAAGACCAACCAGGACAAATTGCAGCTACATAAACCCGCTGTCACTTTTCTCAGTTTTCAGGTCTCTGTCGATGGCATTTCATTGCCCCCTGAGAAAGTAAAAACAATACTAAACCTGCCTAGACCTGCGTCATTCAAAGAGTTTCAGTGCTTTCTGGGGATTGTTAATTATTATCGCCGACATCTACCTTGGGCTGCAGAGATTCAGACTCCACTGATGGACGCTTTGGCAGGCACCCACACTTCTGGATCTCGGCCCGTTCCATGGACCCCTGCTATGACTGACTCTTTCACTGCCATCAAAAATCTTCTTGCCGAGGCCTGCAGCATCGCGCATCCCCTCCCAATGCACTGCTTTTCATCACCACAGACGCGAGTGATACTGCTATCGGTGCTGTCCTTAGCCAGACAATCGATGGCCAGACTTTGCCTCTGCAGTTCTTCTCACACAAGCTCACCAATGCACAGTGGAAATATTCCATGTTTGACAGGGAGTGGCTCATGGTCTACGAAGCGATCAAACATTTTAAGACTGACATTGAGGGACGCCCTTTCCATGTTTTAACAGACCACAAACCCCTGGCTGCGACCATTACAAGCCCACCAGATGACCTGCCTCCTCGCCGCTTCAGATACATGGACTTCATATCAGTTCACTACCGTTGTCAGACACATAAAGGGTGCTGACAATATAGTTGCTGATTTTATTTCATGACTCAACGCCGTCCATTTGGTGTCAGACCTCTCTGAACTGCCTCTTGATCTCAGACCCTACCTCTTCACTACACTTCATCCACACCACCTTCCCTGGCATTTCTGGTGAGATCTGGCGCGACGACAGTACGGGCATGTTACGCCACCACATCCCAACCATGCTCCGTCGAGCTGTCTTCAATGCACTGCATAATTTAGCCCACCCTGGTGTTCGTGCGTCCGCCTGCCTATTAGCGGAGCACTTTGTGTGGAGAAATGTCAGCAAGGATTGCCAGAAATGGGCACGCTCCTTCGTCACGTGTCAACAATGCAAAGTACACAAGCAAACTTCACCCCCCCCCCCCCCCCCATGGTGCCTTTTCGATCCCTCCTGGGCGTTTCCAGCATATTCATATTGACATTGTTGGCCCTCTACCCCCCTCTAACGGCTCTTGTTATGTTCTCTCATCTATCGGCCAAACAACTTTGGGTCAAGGCTGTCCCCCTCCTCAATATTATGGCAGAAACTGCTGCTCGAGTTTTTTGTCACGTCATCGGTATCGCGTTTCGGATGTCCAGCTATCATCATGACTGACCAAGGCAGACAATTTGAGTCGGCCCTGTTCAATGAGATTTGTAACATTTGCGGCATCAGTCGCATCCACACCACAGCATATCACCCGCAAAGTAATGAGCTAGTTGAGCACTGGCACTGGACTTTCAAGGCAGCTCTTCAATGCCATGACTCTCTATGGACAGAGGTCCTCCCCTTGTGCTACTCAGCATTCATGCGATCTATAAGGAAGGCCTCAAAGGCACATGCCAGAACATTGTTCTCCCTGGCGAACTTGTGAGCCGTCCCGCTTCTCTCCCTCAGTCTGACTTACCTACCTTCGTGGATCGCGTCAGACTCCACTTCACCAACCTCCATATCCCTCTGCCTGCCAGCCACTCCCACCCTAAGGTTCAAGTCCCGAAATCTCTGGACAATTGCGAATACATCATGCTCCGAGATGACACTGTCTGTGCTCCCCTCCAACCTCCATATACCGGCCCATACCGAGTTCTCCAGTGCTCAGCCAACACCTATGACATCCAGATAAAAGATTCAGCTGTTACAGTCTCTCTCAACAGACTTAAGCCTGCTCATGTCGAGCCCGCTACTACCCCCCTTCAGGCCATGACTACGCCACTCACTGTTGTGGCTCACGACGCTCCGACCACTTCTTCCATGTCGGACTTACACACTCGGTCAAGTGACATCCAGCTCCAATCGTCATGTGCTCCTCTGACCTCGCCCCCTACTCTGGTGTCATGCACTCCTTCAAGTGACCACATGTTCCCCACGTCAAGCTTACCTACGATCACGCCCTCGCCACTGGGCCCTTCGCCGGTCCCTTCGACCTATACACTGTCCCCTGCCTTGCCCTGTTGAAGTTTCTCACGCCCCGCCCCCCCCTCCCCCCCGCATCTTGAACATGCCCTCACTCGAGGTGTTTGTGCCTGTTCCTCAGACATAATCCACGACATCTCTATAATACTACATGATGATACACGATGCCCGGCGCGCTTCCACAACTTCCAGGTTCAGCCACCGAACCTTCCTTCACGACATTTACCTACACAGCTCCCCCCGATGCTGTGGGCTGACCGTGGTCCGGCCACCGCAGACCACCCCCGCTGATGCCATAGTCACCACCCCCCCTGGCCTCTCAAGAGTACTCCATACTGCGGGGGGATGGGGGGGCCTATGTGGCGCCAATGAGGTCGACACCAGAATCGATCTGAGTATCATCTTTGAACTAAGCTAAACATTATCTTTGTGCAGTTCCGCCATGTCAGTTCTGTGTAAGCCTTTGATATGTTCAGGTGAATAAATGAACTACTGCAAAATGGGAGTGTGTTTGGTGTAACTGACCCGGACTTCGTCCTCACACTCATATTTCATGGAGGAAACAAGGGAGGAATACTTGGGCTATGTCAGTTTCAGTAATTAATAAAAATGTAATCAGCCTTCTTTATTTGAATCGTTTCACTTATTTTTTCATGAAAATGACAAATATGTATTTGACTTTGTGTCTTATTTCATGTATTTTGAACTACTTGTATGATTGTAATTAATTAAATTACTGTGTGCAATGATTATCAAATAGTTTATGAGAGTTTATAAGACTCTTGAGAGATCATGTAGGAGAGTCACAACAGTGTGAGATTTTGAGCTGCACTATGTAATGGGGCGTTAAATAAATCCGTCTACATCTGAATCTTACTTTGTGACTTTTCACATTACTAAAACACTGGTGTTGTCTGGACCATTATCATTTAAGAAATTTACAGGATGAATCAACTGCAGCTGAATAACAAAAAGGAGCTAAGTTTTCAACTACAATTTTTTTAAACAATCCGAGTTATCTGCGACTTTCAAGATTAACATTCATAATGAATTTTATTTTGATTTACTTTTATTTGACAGTTGTTATCACACTGCATTATAGTAAGCTCTTTAACTAACGGGACATACTGACAACAATCTTTTAGTAGTTACTCCATACGAAGTTTATTTTCAACAGCCAACCACAATTTGGAAATAAAATTTTCATTTGTAAATCTAGTACTAGGAGCAAAAAAGACATATACTCTTCCACCCAGCCATAGCACGTAACAGGAATGAGTGTTGTATTTAACCATAAGTGTCTTTGAACACTTCTAGGTGATGTAAAAAGTGTAATAGACAATAAAATTTAAAATTAGCTTCAAACACGGACAGAAGTCATATCCGCTTGATGTTACACTCCATAGGAGAATTTTTGAATGTGCAATGAAACTATCTCTCTCTCTCTCTCTCTCTCTCTCTCTCTCTCTCTCTGTGTGTGTGTGTGTGTGTGTGTGTGTGTGAATGAGTGAGAGAGATATTGAACATAGCTCAAGTAATAGCTAGCATGTTTTTGAATTTCTCATTGGAAAAGTGGACTGTAATTGTAAAGCTGACACATTACATATCCTAGCAATAGGTTGCAATTATGTTCCAAGCAACACAGAAATAACAAAGAAAAATATTTATGTAAACTGAAGATGAAAGGGGGGGGGGGGGGAAATGACAGGAAAGGGAAGGAACTATAGATGTCAGTTGCATCAGGACATTTTGCAGAACTAGCAGTGACAAATGAAACTGTGTGTCGGACCGTGATTCAAACCCAGAATCTCCTGCTTACTAGACAGTTGCATTAACCACTGCACCATCCTGCCACAGTATTTATTGCAATTGTGTGGACTATTTTGGTACTCCTCTTGGCCAACCCACATTCCCGCCTAGTGCCACCCATTCACAGTCCCCCTCCATGTCTTCCATGTTCAGTGCTTTGAGATTTTCATGGGAGTTCAAATGTAATCGTGCATCTGCACTGAAGATGGTGTATTCATTGTCCATCAAGGCGAATCAGTTGTATGAAAGTGTGGTGTCTGTTCTTTCTGACATAACCGAAAGAACAGACACCATGTATTCATACAAGAATTAATTGCTAACTGAATTTAGTTATTAGTAAGAGCTGTTATAATATGTTTAATCTTTCTCTGTTTCATTTCCTTTGCTGATATTTTCATCTCTCTGGATAACTATAAATCTTGTGTAAAATGTTTTTTGTGGGCACTGTCACTGCTTTTGTAGAATGCTTTATGTGGGCACTGTCACTCCTTTCTCAGTCAGAAGTTATGTTGCAATTCTTTCCGATGGACTGGTAACTTTCAGGTTTAATAAAATCAATATGATTTAGTGATTAATCAGTAAAATCTCTGTTGAATGTTCCATTTGGAGTCTCGTTAATGAAGGACCATTCTCTTGTTGATTTTGAGATTTGACTCTATTGTCTTTATCAAGAGCAAGAAGCAGTTCTGAGGTTAATGGCATTGCAAGTTTTCTACAGAGTTACCCTATTTACTTTTAAATAATTTATTCCTTAAATACAGTAAGGAAAGTTCTGACAGAATTAAAATAATTACGGATAAAGGAGACAACTCACCAGATGTGAGAAGTGTTGAGTTCTTGACAGGTACATGAAAAAAAATAAATACTTTGCTAGCTTTCAGTCGAAATCCTTTGATGATGTAGTGTGTTATGTATCTTAGACAAGGAGGCAAATTCAGTATGAAAATAATTTTATGTCTTCTATTACATAGAGTAACTGCAGGTCATCTGAAGCTGATTTTTATTACCAGAGGTAAGTACCATTAAGAACTGAAAGTGTTGGAAAGTCAGCTTTAGTATTCCAATATTCTTTAAAAGACACCAGTAAGTTGTGCAGTTGTCTACATTACAAAATGTCCATTCTGTCCACTCTTATTAAATAAAGAATTGACTTTCTTAGCTACAGAGCCTCAGAAGAAACTTTTATAAACACCATGGAGTGAAAATGTGCTAAATAAGACACCTCTTTTGTCTTCAAATAAACGCAGAATAAGATAATTTCAAATATAAATGAGACTGGACCTAAATTATTTATGTGCAGAATTGGAGCTTCTTATCGAACTGCACAATAAGGAATTTTATGTGAAGTATGTTATTTAATATTCAGTATAGAGATTAAAATCTATTTCTGGTACCAGCAGATTATGTTTCTTTGATTTCACTGCATGATATGATGCTTTGTTAGGTTAACATTTAAGTGGTGTGTAATAAATCAGTTTAAGTTTGTTCAGTAATCGTCTCAGCTGTGTGAGGTATGGTTGATTTCAGACCCCCACATTATTGTGTTCTGTCATCAGCAAACAATTATTTACCCTCCTTGTGAGGTCATTTATGTAGACTAAGAGCAGTAGTGGATGTGGTAACAAGTTTAAGGGACTTTGTGTTTATCCAATTCTATCCTGAGATTAGTTTTATGCATGTGATGCAATCTGTCAATGTGTGTCTCTACTTTTTGTCACCATTATTTATCTTAAAGACAGATTGTTACTTTAGTATTGTGTTCATTATGTAAAGTGCTTTTTAACTCCTTTTTTGCTGTTTTCTAACAGGGCATCACAACCAGCAAAATAAAGAGTTAGTCTCTTTCTTTCTAGTTCTCAGACGTTCTTTATTGCTTACTTTGTGTACTGAGACAAAAACATGAGAGTCTTTGCAGCATCATTGACAGAAAATATATTTCCGACTATGAAGACAGATTCATAGCTCCAGTTGATCTCTTCAGCATTTAAGTGCCTAGCATAGCAGGCAATAAACATGACTGAAAGCAATGCTTACATTACCTGATGCAAATGACTAGATAGAGAGTTCACCTTACTTTCCTGAATATGACTGCATTGAGATTGCATTCCACTTAACATTCTCAAAGGCCTTTTAATGCAAAGAAGGCTCTTCATAATAGATTTATTCACCCATAAATATTCTGTTATAATCATTTATGCATCAGTATTGCTTATTTTATACTACAATGCCTGTGTTATAAGGTTTCCACAATTTTTTTTGAAGGGATTCAAGTCATTAATTATGAAACACATTTTTGAGGCTCTTAGTTCTGCAATCATCACATTAAAAAGTTATTCTTGGTTTTGGGGGTGTGTAACACGAATGTCAAATCAATATATTTAAATATATTACATTTATTGTACTGTGTACATTATTGCAAGCATTTTTTTTCAAAATGACTTTAATATTTTTAATTGGATATTGCCTCCAACTAGTGTTCTTTAGCCCTTTTGGCTGTCTTTCAAATTTGTTACTCAGCATCTATCATCTTCCTGAACATTATTATAATTATGTACAAGTCTGTTAATTGAATTATTTTCTACTATAGATATGTATATACATTTTGTCTTATATTCATAATTCTTTTCCCATTTACTATGATTTTCCAATGTTCTCCTTGTATAATTTCTAACTTCTTTACAATTGTATTGGTGTCTCAAAAGTTTCTTTTCCTACATGATTCATTTCTTCTTTTTTCCCATGTTAATTTTTTTTCCCATGTTAATTTTTTCCCATGTTCTCCTTACTCAAACAAAACTGGTATTTTCTTTATTTAAATTATGTATTTTCAGTAAGTATTAAGGTGTGGAAAACTACGTGGTATACTGTACTGATACATACCCCACAGCATGTGTTTAGTTCTTGTTTTTTTTTCTGTTTGTTCCTCCAGCACCTTTCTTTTCATTTACTATATTTTCCTTTTTTTGTAATTTAAATTTTTTTGGCTTATGTCTTTGCTGAAACTTCATGACATATGCTTCTTCTTTCCTGGATATTATGTCACATCATGAGTTCTATTTTCTGTCTCTCTTCACTTTTCTCTGCCCTGTCAAAATCCTTCTCTTTTTTTCTAACTTTTCAGATCTGTTGCTTGCTAGTTTCCACCCCATGACTTTATAGCACATTTACCTCAAACTAGATTGCTGGGTGATTTGCCAAATCAGTCACTGATTTGTCTCTCTATTTATTATTGCTGACATTTGAAAAATAAAACGGTTTTCTATGCTATGTCTGTTGCATTGCCTGAAATTAAGAATTGCCTCTGCAGCCACAGATTTTGAAGTATTTCCTAACACATTTTAAAAACATGGTTTTGATGCTTTTGTTATTTTTTCAGTGAACTTCTTTCATTTCTCATGAGTGGAAGTTTTATTCTCAATAAATTTTGGCTCCATGAACATATTTTTAAAGAGCTCTTACCTTTCTTGTACTTTACATCCTTTCTGTTCTTTACAGTCAGCTCTTGAACACATTTTGCTTGTCATTTGTGTTTACCTTGGATCCTGAATGAGTTCAAATTGCTTGTCTTTGATTCTTGAAGATAAATCACAGTGATATATATGTTAACAGTTGCCATCACCTGGAATTTTATGTGTCTATCTCCTTCCGCTTCACTTGTTGTACTGGGTTGACAGGAATGAAATCACAGGTCTTCAAGAATTTTTAAAGTCAAGACCTTAATTCATTTTCCATTTCAACATCACATTATCTCGTTTATTCTCTATCTCTGCCCTCACCAAATATTGCATTCTAATCTCCTAAGTTTATAATACTTTTCCTGTATACCATCTTTTGACATAAGAATATAATCAACTGGTAAGTATATGTCATCCATCTGTATTTCTCCATAATTGTGTAAACCTTGATAAAACAGTATGTCTTAGATCTGATGTAATTTTCAGGTCATTTGTGATACTTTTGAATCCTGAAACCCTTTGTAGCTTAGAAGCAACTTTTTCCAGTGTACATTCAAGTGTTCCTTGGGTCATGCCATACTTTGCCCTGACACACATAACTATTACATAACAATTTTCCTAGTCTTTCAGTTTTCTCTGGAAGTGAATAATGAATGTGCGCTTGAGAAAAAAATAAGATTGTAACATTATTTTTTTGTTTTTATTTTTACTTACAATATGGAAAATGCATGGTAGAGCAAGATCTGTATATTTTGATATGAAACAGAGCAAAAGTCACCCTATTTGTTGACAGTATGCAGCTTTGATGCACAGGCAATAAATGTTTCATGCAGTGCTGGATCTTGAGACACTAAAAGCTAATGGTGGAATTTTTGAAGTAATCACACAAATTAAAAGAATAAGTGACAATGTGCTATAGGCTGATGTGCAATAACTATTGTGAGTTATTGAAAGAAGAGAATTGTAAAAAATATAAAAGAAGTGACTCTGATGAACTAGTTATGAAAAGTAATATTTAAAATAAAGACTTTGTAGATGAAGTAAAGGTATCATTGTACAGAAACAAGAAAATAATGCATCTTAGCTATGTGCAGAAAATCACATCATAAAGTAATTTAGCTATTTAATACGGGAAAATTTTAATAAAAATGTCAATTTCCATTTTAATATTGCTTTAAATACAAACATTTATCATCACCGTACTGGTAAGCAAACTTAAATCTAATCTTTTCTTCCCATTTACAGAATTTCTAGCTTAGTGCACTAGTATAAAAATAAATGTTTGTTTCAGCACCCATTTATGGTAAGTTTATGTGGTAGCAGATGAATGAACAATGTAAATATAAGTGTTGCTGGACTGTCAACTTTGCATTGGTGGGGTGTCTTACGTGCCTCAGCAATACAGATAGCCATACCATTGGTACAACCACAATGGAGTAGTACCTGCTGAGAGGTAAGACAAACATGTGGTTCCTGAAGAAGGTTGGTGGCCTTTTCTGTAGTTACAGGGGCAAAAATCTGGATGGATGACTGATCTGCCCTTTTAACGTCAGTCGATATGTCCTTGCTATACTGGTACTGAACACAGGTGAATTAAATGGAAACTACAACCATAATATTTCTCGATGAGATACAGCTCTGTTGCATGATTAAATGATGATGGCATCATCTTGGACAAAACATTCAGGAGGTATAGCCCCCCATTTTGATCTCTGTATGTGGACTACTCAGGAGGATGTTGTCATCAGGAGAAACAAAACTGCATTCTACAGGTCAGAGCATGGAATGCTAGAGCCCTTAATCAGGCAGGTAGTTCAGGAAATATGAAAAGTGCAAAATGTTAGGCTGAAGTGAGATATAGTGGGTATTAGTGAAGTCTGGTGACAAGAGGAAGCAAACTTCTGGTCAGATGAGTACAGGGTTATAAATGCAAAATCAAATACAGATAGTGCAGAAGCATTTCTAATAATAAATAAGAAAATAGGAATGGAGGTAAGCTACTGTGAACAGCATAGTGAAAACGGTATTGTATCGAAGAAAAACACAAAGTACTGACCCACCACAATTACATAATTCAATATGCCAACTAGTTCAGCATTTGCTGAAGAAATTAAGGAAATGTATGATGAGATAAAAGAAATTATTTAGATAGTTAAGGGAGATGAAAATTTAATTTTGTTGGAGACTGGAATTCAATAGCAGGAAAAGGAAGAGAAGGAAAATAGTAGGTGGATGCAGACTGGAGGACAGGTATGAAAGAGGAAGGTGCCTGGTAGAATTTTACACAGAGCATAATTCAGTCATTGCTAACACTTTGTTTAAAAATCATGACAGAATTTTGTATACACAGAAGAGTCCTGGAGGCACTAGAAGGTTTCATATTGATTAAATAGTTGTAAGACTGAGATTCTGGAACCAGATTTTAAACTGTAAGACATTTCCAGAGATGAATGTGGATTCTGACCACAATTTATTGCTTATGAAACGTAGATTAAAACTGAAGAAGTTGCAAAAATGTAGGAAATTAAGGAGATGGGACCTGGATAAATTGAAACAACAAGAGGTTGCTAAGAGTTTCAGAGGGTAAATTAGGCAACAACTGACTAGAAGAGGGGAAAGGGATACAGTAGAAAATGAATGGGTAGCTTCAAGAGAAAAAATAGGGAAGGCAGCACAGGATCATATAGGTAAAAAGAAAAGGCCTAGTAAAAATTTTTTGATAGCACTGGAGATATTTAACTTAACTATTGGAAGGAGAAAATATTAAAAGGCAGCAAATGAAACTGACAAAAGGGAATAAAAATGTCTAAAGAAGTGAGATTCACAGTAACCACTGAATATCTAGAGGACAAATGTAAGAATGTATAAGCATACATCACTAGGGGAAAGATAGATACTGCATACAATAAAATTAAAAATTAAAGAGGCCTTTGGGGAAAAGAGAAGTGGCTATATGAAATCAAGAGCTTGAATGGATAACCAGTACTAAGCTAAGAATGGAGAGGTGAAAGGTGGAGGGAGTATGTAGAGAGGCTATAGAAAAAAACTTTGTGTTCTGCTTTACAGCAGGTCTTGTCATGGGGAAGTGTCATCAGAGAGGTCCACCACCTGAGCATCTAGGGAAGTGCTTCCAGTGGTGGTTTCCCGCTGCCTTCCACTGATGATGATGAAATGATAGTGAGGACAACATAACATCCAGTCCCTGAGGAAAGAAAATTTCCAACCCAACCGGGAATCAAAGCCAGGCTCCATGGCATGACAGACCACCGTGCTGACCACTCAGCTATCGGGGCAGACAGAGGGGCTCTACAACTGAGATGAATTTGAAGGCAAGATTACATATAGTGAGATAAGATGGGAGATATGATGCTGTAAGAGGGATTTCACAGAGCGCTGTAAAACATTAGTCAAAACACGCCCCCCTGAGTGGACAACATTCTGTCAGAACTACTAGTAGCCTTTGGAGAGTCATCCACAATAAAGCTATTCCATCTTGTGTGCAAAATGTATGAGAAAGACAAAATACCCTTTGATTTCAAGAAGAATGTAATAATTTCAATTCCAAAGGATGCAGGTACTGACAGATGTGAATATTAGTGAACTACCAATTTAACAAGTCATGGTTGCAAAATAAAAACATGAATTATTTATACAAGAATGGAAAAAACTGCTAGAAGCTCACCTCAGGGAAGATCAGTATGGTTTCTGGAGAAATGTGGGACATGCAAGGCAATACTGACCCTATGACTTTTCGTAGAGGGTAGGCAAAGGAAAGGCAAATCTACATTTATAGCATTCTTAGACTCTGGGAAAGCTTTTGACAATGTCAACTGGTATATTCTCTTTGGAAGTCTGAAAATAGCATGGGTAGAATACAGGGAGTGAAAGGCTATTTACAACTTGTCTAGAAAGTAGATGGAAGTTTTGAGTCAAGGGACATGAAAGGGAAGCAGTGGCATCAGAGCAGATGACATGCAATGAAGCTAGCTCATCATCTTTTGCTGGTTGTGACACACCAGCAGCCTCTAAGTGTTCATAAGCTCAATTCAACACACAGAAGTATGATCCCAAATCATTCCCCTCCCAGGTCACACCATGGGAGGAACATCAGGCTAAGTATGCCAGCAGATCTTATTCGCCCCGGTATCTTGTATGTTTGAGAATTGATGGGGAATCTTTCATGATGATGAAGCCTCAGTTTTTTGTTGAGCATTTAGAGGACAAATTTGGGGAGGTGGAGGAATTGTCCAAAATGAGATCTGGGTCAGTCTTGATCAAATCAGCACTCTCTGCCCAGTCACAGGCATTACTCACTTGTGACAAGCTGGGAGATCTTTCTGTAACCATCACGCCTCATAAGAGCTTAAATATGGTCAAGGGTATCGTATTCGACAGGGACCTTCTTTTGCAGTCTGATAATGAGTTGAGGGCCAGTTTAGAGTGGCAAGGTGTACATTTCGTCCAGTGAATCAACCGGGGTCCTAGGATTAATAAGGTTGCCACAGGTGCCTTCATCTTGGCCTTTGAGGGTGATACATTGCCCGAGAAGGTCAAGATGATGGTCTACCACTGTGTTGTAAGGCCCTATATCGCTCCCCTCATGCGGTGCTTTAAGTGCTGGAAGTTCGGCCATATGTCTTCTAAAAACATCACATCCCAATACTCCACGTGCCCTACCTCCTATCTGTGTCAACTACGGAGAGCACCATTTGCCTTGCTCGCTAGACTGCAGGATTCTCCAGAAAGAAAGGAAAATGATGGCGTAAAAGATCCTGAACCAACTAACCTACATTGACGCTAAGAGAAAATTTGAACGCCTGCATCTTGTATGTAAGACATGGTCTTACGCCATCACTGCAACAGTTCTGGCACTATCAGCTCTGCTAAACCCAGTCACCTCTCAGAGCTGGAATACTACACCTGCACCCTTGATTGTGTGGGGCATTTCCCTCCTTGTTGCTCCCACACCACCTACTTCGGGAGCAACATCCCCCAACCATCAGGGACGTCCATCCCCACTTCTAAGCTGGAGAAGCGTAAGTCTTCTTTGGTTTCTCTTGCTAGGAAGGGGTCCCTTGGGTCACTCCGTTCCCAGGTTTCAGCTAATGGGACAGATGACACCCACCAGTGGTTGAAGAGCTCAAAAGCAGCTGGTCGTAGGGCTTCATGCTCATCCTCAGTCCCAGAACCTGAGCCAGTGAAGTCCTCCCAGTCTGGGAAACCCAACGAGCAGCGAGAGAAATCCAAAAAGGAGACCCCTAAGACCAAGGAAATTGCTGTGGCACCCACACCACCGATACCTAGAAGCTCTGTGTCTGAGGATGGTATGGAGATCCTGGCGTCCGCTGAGGACATAGATCTCGCCAGACCCTCAGATACAATGGATATAGACTGTTCAGGCAATACGTAGATGGCAGCGAGTTATCCTGAGGTGAAAACTGCTTCATTGAATGTTCCATGCCTTCCCAGTCTCATGATGATGTGATCCTCCAGTGGAACTGCTGCGGTTATTTTCACTGCCTGTCTGAGCTACAGCAACTGTTAAGCTTTACACCTGCTATCTGCATTGCCCTCCAGGAATCCAGGTTCCCAGCAATGCGGACCCCTGCCTCTGCAGCTATAAGGGATATTACAGAAACCGTAGTGACTATAACTGAGTGTCAGGTGGAGTTTGCGTTTATGTCCTAAACTCAGTCTGTAGTGACACTAGGCCCCTTCAAACTCCTCTTAAAGCTGTGGCTGTCAGAATAAGGACGACACAGGAAGTAACTGTCTGCAATGTATATTTTCCTCCAGATGGTGCAATACCCCTGAATGCATTAGCTGCACTGATTGATCAACTCCCTAAACCTTTCCTACTTTTGGGAGATTTCAACGCTCATAACCCCTTGTGGGGTGGCACTGTGCTTACTGGCCGAGGCAGAGATGTCAAAACATTACTGTCTCAGTTTGACCTCTGTCTCTTAAATATTGGGACCACCACACATTTTAGTGTGGCTCATGGTAGTTACTCGGCCACTGATTTATCAACTTGCAGCCCAGGACTTCTCCCATCTATCCACTGGAGAGCACATGGCGACCTGTGTGGTAGTGACCACTTCTCCATCTTCCTGTCATTGCCCCACCATCAGGCCCATGGACGCCTGCCTACATGGGCTTTAAACAAGGCAGATTGGGAAACTGTCACCTCTGCTGTCACCATTGAAGCTCCCACACATGGTAACATCGATATGGTGGTTGAGCAGGTGACTAAAACAATTGTTACTGCGGCAGAAAACACGATCCCTCGCTCTTTAGCGTGCTCCCGGCGTAAGGCAGTCGGTTGGTGGTCGCCAGAAGTCGCTGAAGCAATTAAGGAGCGTCGGCGAGCTCTACAGCAGCATAAGAGTCACCCTTCTCTGGAGCCGTCCGTGCCCGCGTTCACCAACTTATCAAACGATGGAAACGGGAGTGTTGGGAGAGATACGTCTCGACCATTGGGTGCCATACATCACCTTTCCAAGTGCGGGCAAAGATCAAACGCCGTTTCGTGTACCAGATCCCAACAGGTGTTCCCCTTTTACCATAAATGGCGTGTTATCTACCGACGCAAACGCGATTGCCGAGCACCTTGCTCGAGCCTCTGCATCAGAGAACTACCCCCCAGCCTTTCGCACTCTCAAATGGCGGCTGGAAGGGAAAATCCTCTCATTCACTACATGCCTCACTGTATCCCATAACGCTCCATTTACAGAGTGGGAGCTCCTCAGTGCCCTAGCACATTGCCCCAACACAGCTCCTGGGCCTGATCGAGTCCACAGCCAATGATTAAACATATCTCATCTGATTACAAGCGACATGTCCTTGTCATCTTCAATCAGACCTGGTGTGATGGCGTCTTTCCATCGCAATGGCGGGAGAGCAGCATCATTCCGGTGATCAAACCAGGAAAAAACCCGCTTGATGTGGATAGCTATCGGCCCATCAGCCTCACCAACGTTCTTTGTAAGCTGCTGGAATGTATGGTGTGTTGGCGGTTGGGATCGGTCCTGGAATCACGTGGCCTACTGGCTCTATGTCAGGGCAACTTCTGCAGGGTCGTTCTACCACTGATAATATTCTGTCCCTCGAGTGTGCCATCCAAACAGCCTTTTCCAGACGCCAACACCTGGTTGTTGTATTTTTTGACTTACGTAAAGCATACGACATGACCTGGCAACTTCATATCCTTGCCACATTCTATGAGTGGGGTCTCCGGGGCCCGTGCCTGATTTTTGTCCAAAACTTTCTGTTGCTTCGTACTTTCTGTGTCCAAGTTGGTGCCTCCCATAGTTCTATCCATATCCAGGAAATTGGAGTCCCACTGGGCTCTGTATTGTGTGTATCTCTAGTTTTAGTGGTCATTAACGGTCTAGCAGCAGCTGTCGGGCCCTCCATCTCACCTTCTCTGTATGCAGACGACTTCTGCATTTTGTTCAGCTGCTCCAGTACTGGTGTTGCCTACAGGGAGCCATCCACAAGGTGCAGTTTTCCTCCATGAAGAGGTGTGTCATGTATTTCTGTCAGCTTCGTACTATTCATCTGGTACCAGAACTTTACCTTAACGACGATCCACTCACTGAGGTGGAGACATATCGATTCTTAGTTCTGGTTTACGACGCTCATTTAACTTTCCTTCCTCATCTTCGTCAGCTTAAATGGAAGTGTTGGCAGCACCTCAATGCCCTCTGCTGCCTGAGCAACACCAACTTGGGTGCAGATCGCTCCATGCTGCTGCAGCTCTACAGAGCCCTTGTTCAATCCAGCCTTGACTATGGGTGTGTGATTTATGGTTCCATGGCGCCCTCAACATTGCGTTTGCTCGACCCATTGCACCATTGCGGAGTTCGACTAGCAACAGGAGCTCTTCGGATGAGTGCGGTGACAAGCATACTGTTGGATGCTGTAGTCTGTCCATTGAAGATCAGACATGCACAACTGCTGGCCAGTTACGTTGCCCACGTCATAGCTCTCCTGAACATCATAATTACTGTCTTCATTTCCAAAACATGGCGGTTCATCTCCCACATAGGTGGCCTAAGTCAGGGCTAACGATTGCGTATCATGTGCGATCACTTCTGTCTGAACTGGAGTCCTTCCCTTCACCACCTCTCCTCGAGGTCCGTTCACATACACCTCGATGGTGTAGCTGTAGGCCGAAGCTTTGCTTAGACCTTTCGGATGACACTAAGGACTCCGTTAACCCTGTGGCTCTCCGCTGTCACTTCCTCTCGATTCTTGAAGTGTTCCGGGGCTCTGAAGTGCTTTACACCAATGGCTCGATGGCTGATGGTAATGTTGGCTTCGCCTTTGTCCACAGAGACCATATTCAACAGCATTCCTTATATGATGGCTGCAGAGCTGGTGGCCATATCTCATGCACTTCAGAATATCCGTTCATGCCCCAAGGAATCGTTTCTTCTGCGTACTGACTCCTTGAGCAGTTTAAAAGCTATCGACCAGTGCTACCCTCGCCATCCTTTGGTGGCGTCCATTTAGGAGTCAGTAAGTGTCCTGTACGAGTCCCATCGTTCAGTGGTGCTTGTGTAAACCCCATGACACGTCAGCATCCCAGGCAACGAACTTGGCGACAGGCTGGCCAGACAGGTTACACGGAAAGCGCTTCTGGAGATGGGCATTTCTGAACCTGACCTGCGTTCTGACTTACGCCGCAGGGTTTTTCGGCTTTGGGAGACAGAATAGCATAACATAATGGGCAACAACCTGCATGTCATTAAGGAGACTACGAATGTGTGGAAGTCTTCTGTGCCTCTTGCAGGGAAACAGTTGTCCTCTGCCGGCTCCCCATTTTCTAGCATCTCTCTGTTGTTTTCTTGTCCTTTGTTCCTTTTAGTGTTAGTTTCCATTCCTTCATTCTTGTGGTTTTTCCTTTCTTTTCGTTTTGTGTTATATGTCTCGTCTGTTTTATTCTCACACTTGTGGCATTGTTTTATTAGGAACAAGGGACTCATGACGTAATAGTTTCGTCCCTTCCCCCCTCTTTTAAACCAACCAAACAAACAATCTGAGGTAGAATTTGTGCTGTAGACATAATTCATTATATTTGTCATGATGCGCGATTCTATGAAGCCTGTTGGAAAGCTTTCATCTTTTGTGTTAGAGGAGCGAACTGCGCTTCAGTTAGTTTATCAAAAATTAAATCTGAGAATTGTAATACATAAAACATTACATCGTGTCCTCTGACAAACGTATAGCTTTCCTTTTCTGTGGCCTATGTGAACAATGGAAAAAATACACTTTCTTCTCTTTTACGACTCTTCACATCCACCATCTCAATGCACTAGAAAGCCAAACATGGTATCCTCTTGTCATAATAAATTACATAAAATCCCTGAGAGAACTATACCTTATTATTTTTAGATAAATCTCCACGTGAAAACCAACAGTGGCAAGTTCTTTACTAGAAAAGATAGAATTTCCATTCCTAATATTTTCATCATATATCTCAAAATCTATCATATTTAGGCTTACGTTAGAATGAAAAGCATTTGTAGAATTGGAATTATGCTGAAAACATTCCATTTTCGGTAAACGTTACACTACTGTATTAAAACTACAAATATCAAACACCGCAAGTTTTTGGCTACGCGAATAGTGAGAGACCTTTTTTTCATAACGAGTAACAGTTCCAATGTTGTCCCACTCACCCCACCACGCATAAATTTTCCAGGAGCGTGACTATTTCTTCTTGATATGAAAGAACATCCGCTACCACTCAGTGCCTAGCATTTATTGTCCTTATTCTCACAAATGTTAATTTGAGGTTTCCTACCTTTATTCAAGCGTTTTTGCGCTCTACCATTTACAACATTCATGGCGTTATGCATGAGCTTGCATTAGAGCGTTATCCCCTGCAACAACGTATTTTTCAGTTCGACATTGGTACCAAAAGTAACAAGTGGCAGAATCAAACTAACAAGCAGATGCAGAACGTTAGATACAGCACTATTGCGACTCCAACTCACTTTCGATAAAAATGTTCAAAAAATGGCTCTGAGCACTATGGGACTCAACATCTTAGGTCATAAGTCCCCTAGAACTCAGAACTACTTAAACCTAACTAACCTAAGGACATCTCACACACCCATGCCCGAGGCAGGATTCGAACCTGCGACGGTAGCAGTCCCGCGGTTCCGGACTGCAGCGCCAGAACCGCTAGACCACCGCGGCCGGCTAAAAATGTTGGTTACTTCTTTGTCTGGGAGAAGGAATGAACTGTCTTGATTTTTTTAAGTGGCAGGTAGTGCATGATAATGAAGTCTGGTAGCATCAAAAGAAATGTAGTGAACAATACATATAAAACGATGTATTTTATGTGTCTGTAGTATCTTTTTTGTACACGTCAACTTGCGCGAAAATGTAAATATTACATTAACCGTTTCCTGAATACGAATTAAGATAACTATGTCCTGTTTTACATCAAAATGTTCAGCGTACTGGCGTGCATGCGATGACGCTTCATTATTTTAAATCAGCCTATTTGTTCGAAAAATGTTTTATGTTGATTTATGTAGTAACTGGCATCACTAATCACTGTGGGGGCTAGAAGTGAAGCAGTGGAAGTCGGTACCAATGAGAAGTGATCGTGCTGAGGCGTTGTGGGTGGCGTAGTTCCAAAAATTCTCTTTTTAGAGAAAACCGACCCGCTATGTCAAAAAAAACTGTCTGGTAAAAAATGATCAACTATAGGAAGTCTAGCAAAAACGCAAGTATGATTTCGGCGAGCCCCTGTGTCTCAGCAAAGATGACTGGCTCCTTTTTAACTGTACTTGACAGCACGATATCATGCAGGCTCTGGGAAGCTGACAACACGCAAGTTACAAACAAACCCCGCCCCCCCCCCCCCCTCCCGCGGTAATATACACCGACGGACCAATTTTATTATAAAATTGTCCCCTCTTACGACGATTTCGGCACGTCTCAGGAACGAGACCACTGCAGCTGGCCCAGGACACTTGGTCGGCGACCTGCAAGAACCGTAGCTTCGTTATTAACAATCACTGGATCTTTCGATGAACTACTGCTATGGGCAGCAAGCATACCACCCACCTAGATTGTTGCACACAACTTTTCCCGCGTTTCGCCCCGGAACGTTTTTCCCTCTCTGCTCTGTACCACTATTCTTCAAATGTTTGTTTACTGCCGCCCATAAGGAACTATTTTAAAAGTTGATTGCACCCACACGTACAGACCCTCATCCTGTGAACTCAAGATAGCTTACTATCCATTCACGGAGGTGACTAGAACTCCTAGTGATAGTCACTGAGCAAGTGTGGGACTGCAGGTGCTCCGTTTCTAAATTTTAAAAAAGTTTACGAATAAGGAAGAAGCTGCGTTTGGGACGCGATATAGGACGAAGTTGACGTTTAGGGTATGGTGAAGGAAGTGTTACATTTGGGAGACGAATCTCGTTGCGGTTGCTGTGAGGAGAGGACTTGCATCTAGATCGCATTACAGTGAAAACAAGAAACGAAGGAATTAAAGACATTACCTAGAAGTGGACACTGATTTATATCAATGGAGCAAGTGGAAAATTTGTGCTGGACCAGGATTCCGACGCAGGTCTTCTGCTTACTAGGCAGATGCACCGAACACTATGCTATGCGGACACAGGGGTGACCATCACTGCACGGACTAATTTTGCCCGCCTTCCGCCAGACCCGAATTCTCAACTTACACCACACACTACTGATGTAGTGTCCCTGCTGATTAGCCTCATTACTCGCGGCATCTCGCCGATTCACATAAGACTTCGAACTTGGTATGCATCTGCTCTGAAGGGCTCACTGGCCGTCTTGTGTGTTTCTGTGTGTGTGTGTGTGTGTGGGTGTGTGTGTGTGTGTGTGTGTGTGTGTGTGTGTGTGTGTGTGGGTGTGTGTGTGTGCGTGTGTGTGTGTGTGCGTACGTGCGAAGATGTCCGAAAGAACAGACACCACATGCATTCATTGAAAAAGCGATGGACTTGGTTTTCCTGCTGCATACAGCCTCCTGTACGGAGAGTTGGGAGATAAATGACGTGGGTGCTGCTGATAACCTAGGTACTTTGGTGATATACTGCGAAGCAGCGTAAGAATAAATTTTATATAAAAGTTGTAGCCGGACAGTATCTGAACTCATCATTTATTGGATGCAACTGTCAATTGCCGAATTCAGCTATTAATATGCCGCAAAATATGTCTCTCATTAATAAGCAACTTCTCTTTCAATTTTTAACTCGTGACAGTCACGAAATAATCATTCTAAACTACTCCAACTGCTATTTAAAAACTTTAAGCGGAAAATATTCTGTATTGAACTTAATAAACTACAATACACTGTATTGGAAATGCATTCCCTGATGTACAGGCGTATCTTAGACAGCAACGTAATCACTTGTGAATCCTGTGGAGCACATCTGAGGTGCATTTACAGCCCGTCTGGCGCGATAAATGACTTACCTAGACGTTGGCACAGCTGTTTATCAGAAAACGCTATCGCAAGCCATCAGCGCTTGTGAATGCGCCATACAGGGTCATCACAACCAACCGAGGTAGCCGAGCACGTTAGCACGCCACTTCCACGCTGCCCGGTGCATTGACGACGACGTCCTGTGCGCTGGTCAGTGTGGATGGGGATTTTAGGCGGCTTCCCACATCCAGCATGGTGAATACAGGGCTGGTACCCACGTTCTGCCTCACGTTACACGATTGGCAACTATTTAGGAAAACGTGGCATGCACGAATTCCGTCCAGGATGGGAAACGGATGGTAACAAGAAGATCATCCATCCACCCTCTACCACAAAAATTACCAAATCCAGGTATTAAACTGCCCACCATGTTATGATACGGGATAAGGCCAAGAGAAAGAAAGGGCATGCCCTGTTACTGTCAAGCATCTGTGCAGCTGTGGGTAACCATAATTGTTTCCTAACTGTTTTATTATTGTGCGGCAAATTTTTCACTGTCATAACTTCGCTAATTGCATGTCATGCACCTTCTTAGGTGCCACATTCATTGTGATTAAGCTTAACGTTATTCCATAACCTTTCTATTTAGACAGTATAAACTTAGTACTTGATTGTACTCAAGTTATGAACGCTTATGAACATTCCTTGAGTCATTTGGAAAGCAGGCTCTCAGTCCTAGCCGTTTCCTGATGCACAGTGTCTTGCTTTTAGCACCTTGCACTGGCGGTTGTGGAACATTTCAGTTACGCTATTGTGAGAGCTTCTTCAAAATATCCATTTAAAGAACTTCAAATGGTTCTGAGCACTATGGGACTTAACATCTATGGTCATCAGTCCCCTAGAACTTAGACCTACTTAAACCTAACTAACCAAAAGACATCACACAACACCCAGTCATCACGAGGCTGAGAAGATCCCTGACCTCGCCGGGAATCGAACCCGGGAACCCGGGCGCGGGAAGCGAGAACGCTACCGCACGACCACGAGCTGCGGACTTTACTTTGTAACCGGTTAGCAATAGGACGCTGCCTTAGTCGATGTTGGCGTCTAACTTAATTTCTTTCTTGCGTATTGGGTATGAAAACTTTTAGTTCCAGCCGTTCTATTTTCAGATTTTCTACTACACTCCCCGATAATCTTGATTAATGCGTTAGCTACCATTATTCTCCACAGCTGTAGTGTCACGTCTTTTCTTCGTGACGTGTTGCAGTTTTAAAGAAACTTCCTAAGTGCGTAGAAAACTGTGCAAATATTACTTGAAATTTTACATGACATTTTAAGTCAGCCTTCATTGTCGGAGGTTACACACATGTTATTGCTACAAAAGAACTAGAAATAAAGAGTTCTTTAAGTTGTTTTTGTCACCCTGACTCGGTATAAAAATATACTCTACAGCAAACACTAACAGCTGTTACGCTTATGGGGCTCATTGGGGCTACAACCAAGGTACCACAGATGTCGGTACACTTGCTGGCCCACAATGTTGCTGAATGCGGGCTCAGGTTGATTGCTGGCTCAGGCTGAATGTAACTCTTTACCTCGTCGCTTTGTCTGTGATGCAAATTTATCTCAATCCTCTGTCTCATATTTTATGCAGAATATGAAAAAGTATATGGGGTGTTTTCGAAGTGCCCTTTCAAACACTTAGGATATGTATAGTTATCGTTCGTGGTTGTACCATTTCCATAACACAGGAACAACCTAGAAAAACAGTGTATTCCAGTCTCCAGTCTCTCTGGTGTGATAGTATGATATTTGTTTACGATTGCACCCGTAATTGACATACTACTAAATTTTCGACACTAGTGTGGCTCTAATCTTTCTCTGGCCGCCTCAAGTTGCCAAACAATTCTCACACAGCTGAAATATGAGTAATATTAAGTATTGGATGAATAGTAGGGCTGGGAGAGATCTGTGACAGCCTGCATTATTTGCAGATTTCCGTTGGGCCTTCATGGCTGTTCGGGAGGAGTTTCGTTTTTCGTTTTCTTTTCTCCATCCTCCATCCCTCTACTCGCCCTGTGTCGTCATGCATTGTTACCAGATTTCCCCCACCCCTCTGACACAGGCCAGTTGTGCTATGTATAAAGTGGTGGGAAACTGAAAAATAGCCCCATCGTACTACAGGGTATTTTCCCCACTCGTATGACATAACTGTAGAAGTAGAGGCTATTGCCCTAAGTGTAAATTAGTGGGAAATGAAAAACTTCAAAATAGTGCTTTGTTGTGTTGGTGTGAAATTCGAAGATCAGTTTCGACAACATCAGAATCAAAGATGGCTATCTAGAATGGCGACCTAGGTGTACTAGGACAGTCCATTTGATCCTAGAATCCAATATGGCGATCCAACATGGCGACCTGGCCATTCTAAGACAGTCTTTTGATTCCAGAGTGCAAGATGGCAATTGAAGATGGTGACTGGATGTAGTTGATTGTCTATATGTTTGCCACGTCAGTTACCATAAATCCCAGATACTGGACCTGGGGATACTAGGGCGGCCTACTTGATTGTCACATTACTCACCTTCCATCCACCCATCTGGTGACGCAGTTTAAGCAACTTTCACCCTGAATTTGAAACTCAAAGGCTAGCTTGTCCTAACTTGAAAACTCTAAACCTCATTGGTGTCACACTTACAGCTGCCAAACGCTTGGCACTATCATGTGAAGCAGAATAGGAAAGGAACAGTATAGGCACAATTATGTCATTATTGTTTAAACAAACACCATACAGGAGAGAGCCACTTTACACAGTCTGCAAATGCATCAATCACCGCTGGTAAAGTTCTGCACACCAAGTCCGCTTTGATGACACGCTAAGCAGCGAGGACCAATTGCAACAACATTGAAAGTACTGCTAAGCAGTACCTGCACATGCCACTGCAGCTATCTGCTGTCAGCGCCTTTTTCTGCCTACCGCCATGTCACGTCACAGGGATGGCAGCCACCCACCCCTCCACCAGCCAACTCAGATTTCCACTTGCTCTACTGCTGCTGCAGCCCGGATACCTGCACCACAATGATATCTCTGTCACTGGCTGTTACCTTCTCTCGAGTCACGCTGACTATCACACACCTGTTCCTGTGCTGCTATCCATAATATTTTAATCTGAGATGAGGTCTAGCCTGTCTGTTGTTTATAGCCGAGACAAAGATGGTTTTCTGTTGCTAGTCTGCGACTTCATTTTTCCCCTGGACAAGCCAGTACTTATAGCACATTCCAATTCCAGAGTTCCCTTAGAAGGGTTTCTATCAATAGCCTAGTCAAAAGAAGTTTTTCCCACGGTAAGTCAAAAGCTGCTGGCTTTTTCTAGTAAACCAATTAGAGCATGTTAACATTTTTTGTTCAGGAAGAATGTAATGTGGAAACCCACTCAGATATGTTATTCACTCACAAAGAAAACCATTCAGGTGTGTTATTTCGGTAGTAGCCTGTCCAGAACTGCCGGCTATTACTAGAAACCGCCTTGCGAAATGTAAACTTATTCCTCCAACTCTTTCCCCAGTAGTAGGAAGTAATCTAGACTCGCCTGCTTTTAGTGATGATAGGCTGTTCACTATATTATTTATGAACAACCTAATTTGAGATGCATGAATATCCACTTAGCAGTGGTAAACATTTTTCACATAAGAATGAAAGCACCCAGTCATGTAGGAACCTGCAGCCATTTTATGGCAGACCTGTGAAAATTCATTCATCGGAAATCTGAAGAAACCCTTTAAAGTTACACCATAGAATAAGTTTTGGTCTCAAATAACAATACACAACAGCTATGTTGCATCTAGGATATATTTCTCCAAGTTCGAAATCTTATGTGAATCGGCGAGATGCCGCGAGTAATGAGGCTAATCAGCAGGGGCACTACATCAGTAGTGTGTGGTGTAAGTTGAGAATTGGGGTCTGACGGAAGGCGGGCAAAATTAGTCCGTGCAGTGATGGTGACCCCTGTGTTCGCATGGCATAGTGTTCGGTGCATCTGCCTAGTAAGCAGAAGATCTGCGTCGGAATCCTGGTCCATCACAAATTTTCCACTTGCTCCATTGATATAAATCAGTGTCCACTTCTAGGTAATGTCTTTAATTCCTTCGTTTCTTGTTTTCACTGTAATGCGATCTAGATGCAAGTCCTCTCCTCACAGCAACCGCAACGAGATTCGTCTCCCAAATGTAACACTTCCTTCACCATACCCTAAACGTCAACTTCGCCCTATATCGCGTCCCAAACGCAGCTTCTTCCTTATTCGTAAACTTTTTTAAAATTTAGAAACGGAGTACCTGCAGTCCCGCACTTGCTCAGTGACTATCACTAGCAGTTCTAGTCACCTCTGTGAATGGATAGTTAGCTATCTTGAGTTCACAGGATGAGGGACTGTACGTGTGGGTGCAATCAACTTTTAAAATAGTTCCATATGGGTGGCAGTAAACAAACATTTGAAGAATAGTGGTACAGAGCAGAGAGGGAAAAACGTTCCGGGGCGAAACGCGGGAAAAGTTGTGTACAACAATCTAGGCGGGTGGTATGCTTGCTGCCCACAGCAGTAGTTCATCGAAAGATGCAGGGATTGTTAATAACGAAGCTACGGTTCTTGCAGGTCGCCGACCAAGTGTCCTGGGCCAGCTGCAGTGGCCTCGGTCCTGAGACGTGCCGAAATCATCGTAGGAGGGGACAATTTTAAAAATAAAATTGACCCGTCGGTGTATATTACCGCGGGAGGGGGGGGGGGGGGGGGTTGTTTGTAACTTGCATGTTGTCAGCTTCCCAGAGCCTGCATGATATCATGCTGTCAAGTATAGTTAAAAAGGAGCCAGTCATCTTTGCTGAGACACAGGGGCTCGCCGAAATCATACCTGTGTTTTTGTTAGACTTCCTATAGTTGATCATTTTTTACCAGACAGTTTTTTTTGACATACCTGGTCGGTTTTCTCTGAAAAGAGAATTTTTGGAACTACGCCACCCACAACGCCTCAGCACGATCACTTCTCATTGGTACCGACTTCCACTGCTTCACTTCTAGCCCCCACAGTGATTAGTGATGCCAGTTACCACATAAATCAACATAAACATTTTTCGATCAAATAGGCTGATTTAAAATAATGAAGCGTCATTGCATGCACGCCAGTACGCTGAACATTTTGATACAAAACAGGACATAGTTATCTTAATTCGTATTCAGGAAACGGTTAATGTAATATTTATATTTCTGCGCAAGTTAATGTGTACAAAAAAGATACTACAGACACATAAAATACATCGTTTTATATGTATTGTTCACTGCATTTCTTTTGATGCTACCGGACTTCATTATCATGCACTACCTGCCACTTAAAAAATCAAGACAGTTCATTCCTTCACCCAGACAAAGAAGTAACCAACATTTTTATCGAAAGTGAGTTAGAGTCGCAATAGTGCTGTATCCAACTTTTGGAATCTGCATGTTATTTTGATTCTGCCACTTGTTACTTTTGGTACCAATGTCGAACTGAAAAATACGTTGTTGCAGGGGATAACGCTCTAAATGCAAGCTCATGCATAACGCCATGAATGTTGTAAATGGTAGAGTGCAAAAGCGCTTGAATAAAGGAAGGAAACCTCAAATTAACATTTGCGAGAATAAGGACAATAAGTGCTAGGCACTGAGTGGTAGCGGATATTTTTACATACCAAGAAGAAATAGTCACGCTCCTGGAAAATTTATGCGTGGTGGGGTGAGTGGGACAACATTGGAACTGTTACTCGTTATGAAACAAAGGTCTCTCACTATTCGCGTAGCCAAAAACTTGCGGTGTTTGATATTAGTAGTTTTAATACAGTAGTGTAACGTTCACCGAAACTGGAATGTTTTGAGCATAATTCCAATTCTACAAATGCTTTTCATTCTAACGTAAGCCTAAATATGATAGATTTTGAGAGATATGATGAAAATATTGGGAATGGAAATTCTATCTTTTCTAGTAAAGAACTTGCCACTGTTGGATTTCACGCGGAGATTTATCTAAAAATAATTAGGTACAGTTCTCTCAGGGATTTTATGTAATTTATTATGACAAGAGGATACCATTTTTGGCTTTCTAGTGCATTGAGATGGTGGATGTGAAAGATTTTGAGAGATATGATGAAAATATTGGGAATGGAAATTCTATCTTTTCTAGTAAAGAACTTGCCACTGTTGGATTTCACGCGGAGATTTATCAAAAAATAATTAGGTACAGTTCTCTCAGGGATTTTATGTAATTTATTATGACAAGAGGATACCATTTTTGGCTTTCTAGTGCATTGAGATGGTGGATGTGAAGAGTCGTAAAAGAGAAGAAAGTGTATTTTTTCCATTGTTCACATAGGCCACAGAAAAGGAAAGCTATTTGTTTGTCAGAGGACACGATGTAATGTTTTACGTATTACAATTCTCAGATTTAATTTTTGATAAACTAACTGAAGCGCAGTTCGCTCCTCTAAGACAAAAGATGAAAGCTTTCCAACAGGCTTCATAGAATCGCGTATCATGACAAATACAATGAATTATGTCCAAAGCACGATGCTACCTCAGATTGGTTGGTTTAAAAGAGGGGGGAAGGGACCAAACTGTTAGGTCATGAGTCCCTTGTTCCTAATAAAACAATGCCACAAGTGTGAGAATGAAACAGATGAGACATATAACACAAAACGGAAAGAAAGGAAAAACCACAAGAATGAAAGAATGGCAACTAACACTAAAAGGACAAAAGAGGACAAGAAAACAACAGAGAGAAGCTAGAAAAAGAATAGAGTAAAACAAGAAAGCAGATTACATTGGCTGGCTGACCACGAAGATGAAAAGGAAAAACCAGCTGCTCTGCAACACATAAAAACCTCCACCCTAAAACCACTAGCATGGAGGACACAGAGGGATAAAGGACATGCACTAAAACTTAAATCAAATTATTAAACCCACTCTCACGAATAAAACGTAAAACTGTATCAGCCAATCAGGCGTTGTCAGATAAAATGAGCGGCCACGATTCCGTTAACCCAAGATTTCGTCGCTGGGCAGTCAATGTGGGACATCGCATCACAATATGGGCCACTGTCAACAGGGCGCCGCACCGACACTGAGGCGGGTCTTCACCGCACAAGAGGTAACCGTGGGTCCCCCAAGCTTGGCCAATGTGGAGCTGGCAGAGGACAACTGTTTCCCTGCAAGACGCGTGGAACACTTCCACACATTCGTAGTCTCCTTAATGACACGCAGTTTGTTGTCCTTTCTGTTATGCTATTCTGTCTCCCAAAGCCAAAAAACCCTGCGACGTAAGTCAGAATGCAGGTCAGGTTCAGAAATGCCCATCTCCAGAAGCGCTTTCCACGTAGCCTGTCTGGCCAGCCTGCCGCCAAGTTCGTTGCCTGGGATGCTGACGTGTCCTGGGGTTTCTACAAGCACCACTGAACGATGGGACTCGTCCAGGGCACTTATTGACTCCTGAATGGACGCCACCAAAGGATGGCGAGGGTAGCACTGGTCGGTACCTTTTAGGCTGCTCAAGGAGGCAGTACACAGAAGAAACGATTCCTTGTGCCATGAACGGTTATACTGAAGTGCACGAGATATGACCACCAGCTCTGCAGCATATCAGACAAGGAATGCTGTAGAATATGGCCTCTGTGGACAAAGACGAAGCCAACATTACCATCAGTCATCGAGCTGTTGGTGTAAACCACTTCAGAGCCCCAGAACACTTCAAGAATGAGAGGAAGTGACAGTGGAGAGCACAGCTACACCATGGAGGTGTACGTGAATGGACCTCGAGGAGAGGTGGTGAAGGGAAGGTCTCCAGTTGAGACAGAAGTGATCGCACATGATACGCAATCGTTAGCCCTGACTTAGGCCGCCTATGTGGGAGATGAACTGCCATGTTTGGGAAATGAAGACAGTAATTATGATGTTCAGGAGAGCTATGATGTGGGCAACGTAACTGGCCAGCAGTTGTGAATGTCTGATCTTCAATGGACGGACTACAGCCTCCAACAGTATGCTTGTCACCGCACTCATCCGAAGAGCTCCTGTCGCTAGTCGAACTCCGAAATGGTGCAATGGGTCGAGCAAACGCAATGTTGAGGGCGCCATGGAACCATAAATCACACACCCATAGTCAAGGCTGGATTGAACAAGGGCTCTGTAGAGCTGCAGCAGCATGGAATGATCTGCACCCCAGTTGGTGTTGCTCAGGCAGCAGAGGGCATTGATGTCCTGCCAACACTTCCGTTTAAGCTGACGAAGATGAGGAAGGAAAGTTACATGAGCGTCGTAAACCAGAACTAAGAATCGATATGCCTCCACTTCAGTGGGTGGATCGTCGTAAAGTTCTGGTACCAGATGAACGGTATGAAGCAGAAAGAAATGCATAACACACCTCTTCATGGAGGAAAACTGCACCTTGTGCATGGCTCCCTGTATGCAACACCAGTACTGGAGCCGCTGAACAAAATGCAGAAGTCGTCTGCATACAGAGAAGGTGAGACGGAGGTCGCAACAGCTGCTGCTGGACCGTTAATGACCACTAAAACTAGAAATACGCACAATACAGAGCCCTGTGGGTCTCCAATCTCCTGGATGTTGATGAAACTATGGGAGGCACTATCTTGGACACAGAAAGTACGCAGCGACAGGAAGTTTTGGATAAAAATTGGGAGCAGGCCTTGTCTTCCCATCGGCCCCAACCACCTCACTGCTCTACAACCCTCACGTGTATGATCACAAAGCTCAGTCCTATGGTGGTTTCCACGTACCCCTGGTACAGGCAAGACACAGGGATGGGTGACAGCATGAGTTGCGACCTTCCCAAATTCCCAATTGGTCCCTCTGTCAGGTGTTTGTGAGATGTGACCTGAGGTGTGAACAATCACCTAAGGTGGGTGCCACCCCTTGTGAAGGGGGGCCCCAGTTGGAAGGAGCGTGCCATCAGAGAAGCTGGCAATCGTGGGGGACTTTCTCGCAGTCATCTTCATAGTCAACATCTACGAAAAGTAAACATAATGAGGTTAACCATTCACAGACCCTTCTTGCTGCATGACAGCTCCTCATAGTCTCACGTACTAATGACGGTCAGTCCATAGCCATGGTATACCTGTTTGTTATTCAGAAAGGTGTTGATACACTTGCCGGCCCTGCGAAATCCTGCTCTCGTTTATGGAATGGAACTTTGCTTTTGGAGACTGCTTCTGATTCTCAAGCACGACAAATGCATGCCACCCTGCTTCTCCATGGCTACCCTGTTATTGTTGAGGCCCATAGAACTTGAAAATCTTCCTGTGGTGTTACTTACACTAAGTTCACAGACGATCTAACTGAGGCTGAAATCCAATCTTACATTTCTGATCAGGATGTCATTGCTGTCCATCGTGTAATGCAAAAGGTAGATTCCTCCTTACTGTCCACCCACACCCTTTTTCTCACCTTTAATAGAGTGCTACTTCTGTCCAAGATCAAAGCTGGCTATGAAATTATCACAGTTCTGCCATACATTCTAAACCCAATGTGCAGTTACCAGTGTCATCGTTTCAATCACACTAGACTGTCAGGTCGACACCCTGCCAAATGTGCAACCTGTGATAGGGATGCACACGAGATCGATTGTCTGCCTCCTTCTTCCCACTGTATAAACTGCAACTGTGGCCATGCCGCCTCCTTCCGGGATTGTCCCGTGTATCTTGATGAGCAGGCTGTTCAAGAGATCTGGGTAAAGGAAAAAGTGCCTTACCCAGTCCCTCACAAGTTATTGGCTAGTCGCAAACCCTGTGTTCTCCCATCTGGCACTTACAGTTCTGTGCTTTTTAATCCCACACTCCATGAATGACATGGCCAAGAAGACACGTGAACTCAAATTCAGCTCTCAGGTTATGAAATCCCCCCCCTACCCCCCCCCCCATATCAAGGTAGCATCACCATCCCCCCGTCCAGTTCTGCAAAAAGCCATCAAACTCTCCCCTCAAGAAGCAAAACCACCAGCTACACAACTGGTAGGCCAGGAAGAGCAGAAGGAGTACTCCCATGGAGACATACTCTGTTCCTCCAGCCAAACAATACCCAAGTCTTCCTCTAACCAGAAAGCCTCGAAGAAGTACACCAAAGGCAAACGGGCTTCTCCTTCGCCAATTCGATGATCCTCTTCGAAGGTATTGCCACGTGATACCTTAGCCCTGCCAGCCTCTGTGTCGCCGGTGCGCACCACCAACCATTTTTCAACATTGGACTCCACAGACCTACCGCACAAGCAAGTCGATGCTTCTGTGGGCCCCATGGAGTTGGTCCTCCTGCTTCTGTATCCTGCAGTAGCGACACTTCACAGGCTGTCACTTGTTAGCTGCCAACGTGACACCCTTATATCTCTTGCTCATAATGACCCTACTCCAATGGAACATTCACATCTTTCAGTCCCACAAAGAGGATTTAAAGCTACTTTTAGCATCGCAGTGTCCCCTTGTAATCTGCCTCCAGGAAACGAAATTTCGCAGTCACGACAGCTTTGAGCTTTCACAGTTCTTCCCAGTTCGTTTTGAACTCTCCTGAGGTCGGCATCCCATCTCACAGGGTTGTCATGCTGCTCATACGGAATGACAGTCATAGTCAAACCATCTTCCTAACTACCCATCTACAAGCAGTTGAAGTTCCCCTTTTCCTTCCTCACCTGACTTTTTCCCTCTGTACAATTTATATCCCTCTGCCATTCAATGTCACTAGTGCAGACGTCCTTCAACTTATTGGGCAGCTACCTACCCAATTTCTGCCACTCGGTGACTTCAATGCACACCATTCCCCTCAGGGTTCTCCCAGAACCTGCTCTCTTGGTTGATCTTCTAAATCAACTCAACCATTTCTGTCTTAACACTGGAGCACCCACTTTAGTTTCCAACTCCTCGCACACCTATTCCCATTTGGAACTCTCCTTCTGATCTGCCCAGCACGCCCATTGGCTTGAGCGGTCCGCTCTTTCTGACTTCTACCGTTTGCTGAGTCCTATCCCATCTGTGTGCACACCAAAATGGCAGCTTTCTAAGGCCGACAGTCGGCTTCAGTCCTCCCTGGCAACCTTCGAAGAACAACCTGTGGAATATCTCTCAAACGTTATCCTTATGTCTGCAGAACGTTCCATCCCTCGCACTTCCTCTTCACCACGCCGTTTCCCAGTCCCTTGGTCGATTGAGGAGTACCGCGACGCAATTTGCGCACAGAGACATGCTCTCCGCGTTTTTAACCATCATCCTAAGATGGCGAACTGCGTTCATTATAAACAGATACATGCAAAGTGTCGTCACGTTCCTCAGTATAGCAAGAAAGCTAGCTGGATTTCATACACTAGTTTTCTTTCAACAGCTCCACCCCCTCCTGCGTCATGTGGGCCAACTTCTGACAGCTCTCTCAGACAAAGATAAATTAGTCAATTTTCCAGCCTGACAGCAGCAGACGATGTTATTGTAGACCCTATTGCTATTTCCAACACCTTGGGCCGCCATTTTGTGGAAATATCGAGCTGTTCCCACTATCACCCTGCCTTCCTCCATCGGAAACGAGCGGAGGAGGCTCGGGCGAATCCGTTTTATTCTCAGAATCGTGAGTGCTACAGGCGCCTTTACTGTGAGGGAGCTAGATCAAGCTCTCAGTTCATCCCGACCATCCACCCCAGGGTCAGATGCTGTCAACGTTCAGATGTGGGTCTGCTTTACCAGTCTCCTTTACCCAGGAAAACGGTGTGCTTCAGGTTACTGTCTTGAGTGTCATCCTCTTTGCTATCGCCATTAACCCTATAATGGCCTGTCTACCACCTGGCATCTGTGGCTCCCTTTTTGATGACTATTTTGTCATCTATTTTAGTTCCCCACGGACCTGGCTCACCGAGCGGCGTCTTCAGCGGTGTCTTGATCGTCTTTACTCCTGGAGCATCAACAATGTCTTTCGTTTTTGCACAGAGAAAGCGGTTTGTATGAATCTCTGGCGGTCCAAATGGTTTCTCACACCATCTTTACATCTTGGGTCTGTTGCCCCTTTGTTCATTGAAAATACGAAATTCCTGGGGCTCATGTTGGAGAGGAAACACTGGCAGCTCTCTGTACTAGGTCCCTGAATGTCCTACATGTCCTCACTGGTACTTCCTGGGGTGCCCATCGAACCACCCTCCACCGTTTATACTGGTTCCTTGTGCTTTCGAAAATCGACTATGGGTGCTTTGTTTCTGTGTCTGCACATCCATGCCTCTTACGCTGTTTCAACACTATGCACCATCGTGGAATCCATTTGGCCACTGACACATTTTACACTAGTCTGGTTGAGTGTCTGTATGCTGAAACTGCTGTACTACTACTATCCTATAATCGTGACTTTTTTCTCAGAAGGTATGCATGGCTTTTGTCTGCCATGCGTGGCTACCGATCCTGTGCCTCCTTCTTCAATGTTTCATTTGATCGCCAATGTGGGCCCTGTCCCTCTGCTCCAATACCTCCTGGAGTCTGCTTTCAGCTACAACGTCTTAACTTCACATTACCTGCAATTTTCCTGGTGGATGTGAACCAATCACCACCTTGGCTTCGTGAAACGGCCCATGTTAACCTTGGCCTTTACTCACTTCCAAAGGACACTACTCCATCCTCTGTCTATCGCCTCCAGTTTCACATCCATCGCATTGGACTTCACAATAGTACCTTTGTGTACATTTATGTGTCTCAGACTGTCTGTGAAGTCTAGTGTGCCTTTGTCGTTGGCGCCCGTGTATTTTGATATCCGCATCTGGCACACTGCTCAGTGTTAACAGCTCTTCACCCTGCATCAGGCCACGGAGTAAATCCAGCAACACACACTTTTCAATTGTGTCCTCAGCTCAGCGACCTTCAGAGTCTATGTGCTCTGTACACTGCCCATCCCTTAGTAAATCGGATCCAGGAATACTGTCACTTGCTCAGTCCTGGTGGAGTCACTGTGTAGTTTTTGTGGGTTCCTGGTCAAATCGGTCTGTCAGGAAACGAGACTGCTGACGCTGCTGCCAAGGCTGCAGTCCATGTACCACAGCCTGCTAGTCTTTGCTATCGCCAATGGTCCTCCCTTCACGGGAATAAGCTCCAGCTTGTTAAGCCTCTCCCAGCAGCTTGGACGACCTCCTATCGGCCCTCCAGCCAGGACGAAGTTATTTTAACTACACTGCAATTGCGCACTGCCTTATTAGCCATCGGCATTTTATAATTGGCGCTACCCCACCACTGTGTACAAATTGCGCCCAAGTTTTAACTGTCCGCCACTTCGTGACAGGATGTCTATTTTTTAGCCATTTGTGGTTCCACTTGGGTTTGCCGTCTGAGTTTTCGTCCATTTTAGTAAATGATGCATGGGATGTCGACCATGTTTTAATTTTTATCGGCCAAAGCAACATGGTGAAGCCTATTTAATTTTTAGTTTTGGGTCTGTTTCCATATGGAGCCTCTTTTAGCCCTTTCTACATGCCCCTGTTCTAAACTGCCTTCTCTTACGTCAGTAGGGCCTGATGTATAGTCGTTATTTATCTCCTCTCTGTCTTGGTGTTCTACAGTTTTGACTTGCACACTTATGACCCCAGTTGTTTCTTGTGCCCTAAAGCAAAACAAAACAAAGCCAAACCAAAACCGATGCTCCAGTTGGAAGCTCAGTGCACTGTGTCGCTGTCATCTGCCACTGCCGTCGCCGTCGCCCACAGCTTCTGGTTCTGCTGATGGCCGTCCACCACCTCCTGCCCTCCGTCCACCATGCACCACATCCTGCCTGGCACTTGTCGGTCTGTGCTGGCTGCGTGTCATCACTGTGCTGTACCTTTCTCTTCATCTTCCCCTGTTCTGCATGATCTCCATGCCCATCATTTCCCTACCTTGGTGACGCCCGTCGATGGTAGGCACATTCCCATTTCAACATGTACTCACCACCACTATCTACACGGCCCCCTCCCATTCCCCCACCATCGCTTCATGGAGTACCTCTTATGCCCCCCGCTCCTGATGCCAAACCTCCTATTATTACTGTTCCATCCCCCTCGACATCCTTCCCAATACTATATACAAACACTTATCAGTCCACTACTGCTCCCCCTCCCAGCTCCACCCCCTCCCCCGTCACCATCCTTCCTCATGAGATACCCCCTCCCCAGTTGCCCTCCAAATCCAGCCTGTGAGGCCACAGTCACCATCCCAGACAATTCGCTGACACCACCTCCTGTTGACACCTCTGCACCCCAAGAAAGGCCTGCCTCCCCTGAACTTCCACTTAACCCTACCCCTCACCCTTCTTCCAAGGCTGCCCTCACCAAAAAACACCCTAAACAACATAGTGTCAACTCCACTCCTCCCCTCCACGAAAAAACCGTCTCCATCAACCACCATTTCTGACAACCCATGGATACACCCCCTATTCCCACATCCCAACCACCTGCCATGCACACCTTCATCCTCTCCTGCTGCAACCCCCATTTCCTTTATGCCCATGCCCTCACCTTGTAAATCTGCAAAAGCTTCCCCAGTGCCCCAATTTCTCAACTCATTCTCCAAAAGGACTCCATCCTTATCGAATACCTCAATCCCTCCCTCGGCACTGACCACCTCAAAAAGATTTCCCGTGTCACCTTTGGCCCCATGCCACCCTTCCACCCTTTCTTATCCCATCCTCTATCCCCACTATCCCCAAACCCCCACTGCCCTCCGACCTTCACCACCATGCCCATACTGCACTCAAAATATGCTTCACCTGCAGTATCTACGGTGACTCCGGCTGCACCTTCTTTATGCATCTTTTCACCAAATCCCCCTTCTCCATCGACCACCTACTCACATAGGGAGCCCTTATTTGTGACTGCCAGAACCCTGTTGGCTCCTCCCACTCCCCCCCCCCCCCAACAGTTATACCTGTGCCAAAAGTGCCTTGTCTGTAACGTTAGCCTTTCATCTGCCTGTGAAAGTCCTCCCACCTGCCCCCACCGCAAAGCCTCTCATTTCCTCAAAAAGTGTCCCAACCTGGTCTCCCCTCCTTGCTGAAATACATGTAATGAAGCCCAGCCCATCTAATCCTCTAAATGCAAGGCAAACCCCCCGTCAACCAAACTAGAGCTCACCATCCTCGTTTGTACCATTGATAAAACCCTCCACCCTAACTCGTCCATCCACCCATCCCCACCTCCACAGACAAAGACATCATCTGTTTCCTTACCATCGTATTTCAAAATATCCACCCCTTCAAACGCCCACACACCCTCCACACCTGAACACCTACACCACCTACTCCCATAACCAAGCCACTTTGTCTTTACCTATCTCGACACCCTCTACAAAACCTTTCTTGCCTGACCTCCTTCCACTTCCACTCTCTCCGTCCAGGCACAACGAGAGTATCACCTCCTTTATCAAAATATCCTCCCCTTCCCTGCAAACAAGCCCCTATTCATGCATACCATGTCCCAACACCAGGTTAATGCCTTCATCCTACATGAAATCTTCCCACAGCCTTACCACATTGTCCACACCTCTCCCTATGTCCTTAACCATACTGATAATCCCTGCCCCCTAGCATGAGGTGGGGTCACTATTGGCAACCTGAAGCATATCCCTGTGTGGCCACAGCCCCTGCTGAATGATGGTACCAAACACCTGATCCTCAGTGTCTTTCCCTCCCCCCTGCCCTCACTGTAACTTGTTTCACAGTCTATGTCTGTCCTCCAGTGCCCATGGCCTATGAATTCCTCTCCCTTACTGACTGCACCTTGTCCACCTTTGTGATTGCTGCAGACCTTAACATTCATAGCTGTGACCCTGCGAATACCCTGGTGGTGGTATCAGTTCCATTCCACCATCCGAGGTGACCTTGTCCCTTCCTCAGCATACCTGCCCCAAAAGTAACACCATCTCCAATACTGTCCTCGCTTACCCCAACATCTTTGGGTGCAACAATGCTGGAGTCCTCAATCCCATTGGCAGTGACCACATCCCAGTCCATCACACCGTCTCTTTTGTCTGTCGCCCTCCCCCAACGTCCTGCCCTGCCCCTGCACCCTGCCCTACCCTGCACCAGCTCCATGCTCTGCCTCACCCTGCCCCCCACCCCCCATACCCCGGCCCTCCACCCCATTGCTCTGCTATTTTTGTTTCCCTTAATCTCCAGAATTCCTATGACCGTGTATGGCATTTAGGACTCCTTTTCAAGCTCCAGACCTACACCCTTCCTATGAACTTTATGCATCTCACTGCCTCCTACCTCTTCACCGTCCTTCCATGTCACCATTCACAATGCCAATTCCCATATCTTCTACCTTACCTCAAGTATGCCCCCAGGACTCCATCCTTTCTCCTCTCCTATATCTCCTGTAGACCATTGATATGCCCAAACCATCCCACCCACGATCTCCTTCAATATGCTGATCACACCGCCTTCCTTGCTCTCTATCCTAACTTTCAATTGTCCCAGGGTTTCCTCCAAACCCACCTAAACAAGTTTACTACTTGGTGCAACCAGTGGCTCCATCAAATCAATCCTTCCAAAACCATGCACTCATTATGATATTCTCGTCCCACTCCTGACTCCCTGATTTCTACCTCCCCATCTATTACTGCCCTATACTAACCCCATCTTCAAATACCTTGGCCTCACCTTGACTGGAACCTCACCTGGACTCAGCATCTCTGTACCATCCAATGCAAAGCCCACAGCAGACTCCACCTCCTGAAACTCTTCTCCAGGTGGACTTGGGGATTGCAGTCTTCCTACCTAAAAATCCTTGATCTGTCGCATCCTTTGTTATGCCAGTGTCACCTGGATCTCTGCCCCTCCTAATTTCTATAAAATCCACCAAATTCTTGAATGTCATGTGTTCTGCCTCACTTTCTGTATCTGTCTCCTGTCCCCCATGAGGATCCTGAATGACATCATCCCCTTCCCACATCTCTTCCATTTCCTTAAACATATCTGTATCCTCTACACAAACAGCTGCCTCGATCCCCCTCACCCCCTGGTGTTCCTTTCCTCTCCATTCCCCACCTCCTACTGCACCTTTACTGATGTGTCCCACCCTCTCTCCAAGTCTTCACCCTCCACCTCTTATCCAAAAGGAACTTCTAACATCTCCCATCTTGGATGACATGCTTCACCCCAATATTTATCCTTCCTTCCAAGTCTGAAACTGGCCTCCACTCTTCTCTTCCCTTGCACTTAACCTCCTTCCCCTCCATATCTGCTGTTTTCTCCCTCCTGCCCCCCCCCCCCCGCCTCCATCATTCTCACTTTTCCTTTCCCAGTCCTTGCGCTCTTTCCTAGGCTGCTCCCTCCCCACCCTCCCTATCTCCTGCCAATGGTGTGCTAACGGCTCTCCCCTTGTGTCCCTTCCTGCGCCCTCCCCTCATGCACCGACCATCTTCCTATCTTTCCTCTGTCCCTCCTCTCTAACCTCCCATCCTTTGGCGGGTCCTTCTGATTGTAATGTAAGTTATGCTATCGCATTTCGGCGCTCGCCGTGTGCAGTGTGTGGTCAGTGTCGTCGTCCCGAGTGGCTCTCATTGCTGTGATCAGCGTTTTTAATTGTACTCTTCGTGCCACCAGTGGTTATGTGCTCGTCTTCGTCAAGTGTCATTTTAATTATATGTGGATTTTATATAAACATGCCTCGTGAAACTACCCCTGTTTTGTGAATTTTAACGCCCTTTGTTCCACCTTTTCATGTGGAAACTTCATCTTTTATCTCCATAGTTTACGTACGTACCGTTACTCCTGTGTTGTTTTATGTAGTCTCTTGGCTGAAAAGCGGTGAATTGTGCTGCTGCCAGCCCACATATGCCCGCATGAGCAGGGGTATTAAAAAACAATAAAGGAAAAAAAAAGAAATGTAAAGCATAATTACTTCTGACTTTTGTTAAGAGAATTTTTTTCTGTGCACAAGCAGAACTTTTGTATATCATGTAACAAATGAGGAAGAATAGTTGCAAATATAAACAACACGATCTCACGTAACTTTTTGCCCCTTTGGTAACGGAAGACGTTAATCTTAGGTCCTGACAAGTACTAATAGTTGTATTTACAGGCGAAAACATATTATTTGGTTGCACTGGCATTGTTCACCTGGCCAGAATTACCAGTTAGCAGATAATTAGTATTGTACTTGCAAGTGCCTCTAGTTGTTACTTGCGATTAATTTACGTTGGTAAATGGCAGTTAGCATTAACAGAGGGATGCAAGACGCGAATTCGTTAACTGCGATGAAGCACTTCATAAAACCACCATCACATAGATGGAAGTGGGAACGCTACAGATGAGTTACGCTATTGATCTTCATGACAAACACCATATTTATATTCTGATTATGGCCGCAGATCACAAATGATCCGAGGTCTCCAAAAATTGAGATGTGATTGCCCTACCCAGGACATGTACTGTCAAATCCTTATGCTTTTTTTTTCTCTTTATTGTGATTTTTATCACCTTACACAAGGCGGGTTGTCAGCAGCTGAGTACGCCGCTCTTCAGCCTTGGGATTTACAATAAGTGATAAATAGAGGTGGCACATAGAATACGAGCAAAACGGCGGGCAAAACAATGTAGACACTAAAAAACAAAAAACACGGAGCCGTGCACGCCTGACGAGAAAACATCACTGACACTAGTTGACACGGCGCACAAAACATGGATGATGGCGATGGTACACGTGAACAGTGGCGACGTGACGGCGAACAAACACTAAACACAAATGAAAGCACACACACGAGACACTGATGGAGATGACCTCCAGCGCGCGAATGTTTACTGTGCGTGTGCGAGTCCGGGGACCTGGAGGAGGAGGAGGAAGGGGAGTGGGAGAGCGAGAGGGGACAGCAGAGAAGCCATGGGCATGGGAGATAGGGGGAGGGAGGAAGGGGAAAGCAAGCCCGGGGGAAGAGGGGTGCAGGGAGGGGATGGGGGAAAAGGAAAGAGAAGGGAAGGGAAGAGAAGGGAGGGAGGGTGCCTAAAGGAAGGGACACCGGAAGTGGGTGGTGGGGCAGGGTCAAAGTTGATAGGAGGGGTAGATGGAGGGGAGGAGGACATCATCAGGGAGGGGGAGCTGGCGGAAGCCACCTTGGGAGAGAGTAAGGAGGGTGGAGAGATGGAGACCGGTCGGGACGTCGGAATACAGGCACGGCAGCGGGCGGGGATGGGAGAGGATTGGGGAGACGAGCGGGTGAGGAGGATCGAGTTTACGGGAGGTGTACAGGATCCGTATCCTTTCAAGGAAAAGGAGGAGGTGGGGGAAGGGGATGAGATCATACAGGATCCGCGTGGGGGAGGGGAGACGGATGCGATAGGCGAGGCGGAGAGCATGGCGTTCAAGGATTTGGAGGGATTTATAAAAGGTAGGGGGGGCGGAGATCCAGGCTGGAGGGGCATAACAAAGGATAGGGCGGATGAGGGATTTATAGGTGTGGAGGATTGTGTAAGGGTCCAGACCCCACGTACGGCCGGAAAGGAGCTTGAGGAGACAGAGTCGGGAACGTGCCTTGGCTTGGATTGTATGGAGATGGGGAGTCCAGGAGAGGCGACGGTCGAGGGTGACGCCAAGGTACTTAAGGGTGGGAGTGAGGGCGATGGGATGGCCATAGACAGTGAGATAGAAATCAAGGAGGCGGAAGGAAGGGGTGGTTTTGCCTACAATGATCGCCTGGGTTTTCGAAGGACTGACCTTGAGCAACCACTGGTTACACCAAGCGGTGAATCGGTCAAGATGGGATTGGAGAAGGCGTTGGGAGCGTTGCAGGGTGGGGGCAAGGGCGAGGAAGGCGGTGTCATCGGCAAACTGGAGGAGGTGGACGGGGGGCGACGGCGGCGGCATGTCCGCCGTGTACAAAAGGTACAGAAGGGGGGAGAGGACGGAGCCTTGGGGCACACCGGCGGAGGGGAAAAAGGTGTAGGAATCTGTGTTATGGATGGTGACATAGGAAGGACGGCGGGAGAGAAAGGAACCGATCAGACGGACGTAGTTAATGGGAAGGGCAAAGGTTTGGAGCTTGAAGAGGAGACCGGAATGCCAGACGCGGTCATAAGCGCGTTCGAGGTCAAGGGAGAGGAAGATTGCGGAGCGACGGGAATTAAGCTGTTCGGAAAGGAGATGAGTGAGGTGAAGGAGAAGATCGTCGGAAGAGAAGGATGGCTGAAAGCCACACTGGGTGACGGGAAGGAGACGGTGCTGGCGGAGATGCTGGTGGATGCGGCGGGTGAGGATAGATTCCAGGACCTTGCTGAAGACCGAGGTAAGGCTGATGGGACGGTAGGAGGAGACGGCGGATGGCGGTTTGCCAGGTTTAAGGAACATGAGGATACGGGAGGTTTTCCACAGGTCGGGGTAGTAACCGGTGGACAGGACTACATTGTAGAGCCTGGCCAGGGTGGAGAGAAAAGAGACAGGAGCTTCACGAAGGTGACGGTAGGTGGCACGATCGTGACCAGGAGCGGTGTTGCGTTTTGTGCGGAGTGTATCAATGAGATCCTGTGTAGTGATAGGGGCATTGAGTTCCGTGTGTGTAATCTTGTCCAAGTACTGGAAACCAGGAGCGAGGGGAGGGACAGAGGTGTCAGTTCGATCGCGGATATCCGGGAAGAGGGAGTAATCGAACTGGGGATCGTCGGGGATGGAGAAGACATCGGAGAGGTAGGAGGCAAAGAGATTGACCTTACTAAGGGTGTCAGGGAAGGGGTGATCACCGTGGAGAAGAGGATAGTAGGGGGAGGGTTTAGTTCCGGTAAGGCGACGGAAGGCCGACCAGAACTTGGACGAGTTGGTTGGTAGGGTTGCATTTAAACGGGTGCATGTCTGTCGCCAGTCCCGGTGTTTCTTAGCCGCGAGCAAATTACGAACGTGTCGCTGGAGTTGCCGGTGGCGTCGTAGTGTGTCCGGGTCACGCGTGCGGAGGAAGGCACGGTAGAGACGACGGGATTCACGGAGGAGGAGAACGGCCTGTGGGGGTAAGGTAGGACGGTGGGGGTGGGTGGCGACAGTAGGAACGTGGGCCTCCACGGCCTCAGACAAGGTCTGCTGGAGAAAGGAGGCGGCATGGGTGACATCGTCAGGGTGGTGGTAGGTGAGAGGGTGGCTATCGACCTGGGTGGAAAGGGTATCCCGGTAGGCATTCCAGTCGGCTCGGGAATAGTCGTGGACATACTTAGGAGGAGGGTCAGTACGAGGGTCGGGGCGAGGGCGACGACCGTCTGAAACGGTGAGGAGGACAGGGAGATGGTCGCTACCAATAGGCTCCAGGACATCCACCGTTATGCGGCCAAGGAGGTTGGGGGAGGAGAGGATAACATCAGGAGTGGAGTTGGATTCGGGACGGGTATGCTGGGGGATGGGGACGAGGTCGCCTTGAAGGGTGCAGAGGAACCGATGCCATCGCCGTAACTGGGCAGCGGAACGACTATGGATGTTGAGGGTGGCGGCGATCACGTAGGAGGAAAAGGTACGATCGACGTGGGAGAGGAAGTCGAAGGGAATAGGAGCGTTGGGGCGGACATAGATGGTGGCGCAGGTAACGGTAAGGCCGGGGAAGAAGAGGCTAAGGATCAGGTGTTCGGTGGGGTCAGGAAGGAGAGGTTGGAGCCGAACGGGGATCTGGCGGTGGTGACCAATGGCAACTCCGCCACGCGCAATTGGGAGGGGATTATCAGAGCGGTGGAGGAGGTAGGGCGAAGTGTGAATTGTGTGGTGGGGTTGGAGGAAGGTTTCATTAAGGAGGAAGGCATCCACGCAGTGGGTGGCAAGGGTGTGCAGGAAGAGGTTCCTGTTGGCGGGTAGGGAGCGGATGTTGTTGAAAAGGATACGTTGCTGTCGCACCATGATAGGGATTTAGACGAGGGTGTCGAGGCGGGAGAAGGTGAAATGGGCCTGGTTGTTGGAGTAGGTGGCGTACATCTTGAGTTGGAATATGGAACGGGCGGCGAGGGAGATCTGTTGGAGGGTGTGTGGGCGGTGAAAGGGATGAACATTCTGGAGGACGATGGTAAGGAACCTGATGATGTCCTCAGCGGTGGGGGGGGGGGGACGAATGGAATTGCCAGGAGGGGTGGGGGCGTCCAGGGGACGGACAGGGACGGTGAGTTCAGGAGTGGTTGGAGGGGGTCGGGCTTTACACTTTTGGGAGTAGGTGGGATGGGGGAGATTGCAGGTATTGCAGGAAGGAGGGGATTGGAGGTTAGGGCACTGCCTGAGGAAGTGCGCTTGCCGACAACGTGGGCAGGTGGGGGCCTCGCGGCATGCAGCTGTGGGGTGCGCGTTATAGCGCAGACACCTCTGGCAGCGCAGGGATTGAGGAGGGGAACGGGAGGGGTCGACCTTGTACCGCTGGTTAAAAAGGAGGGCACCCTCCTTCAGGAGACTGGCAATGGAGGGGGCGTGCTCAGAAAAAACCCGCATAAGGCGGGTGGGGCCGGCAGCGTTATGTATGCGGCGAACCGCACGCAGCTCCAAATGGGGATGCGCCTTGAGCTCCGCCAACACCTCCTCCTCCGTGATCACTGGACTAAGCCGAGTGATCACGGCGGTGAGAGTTGGCGGGCGACGCGGAGGTTGGGGTTGGCGGGAGGGAGGTGGTGAAGGAGCAGGGGCGAGAGAGGCATTAGGGCCAAAGCGGGTGACAGGGATGCGGGAAAGGAGGTATGTGTGGAGGGTTGGGCTGGGGGAGGAGATGAGGACCGAATCTCGGCGAGGAGTGAGGAGGGAGATGGGGGCACCAGGACAATGCTGGCGAAGGAAGAGGGTGAGGTTCCGGGCTTCAAGGAGAGAGGGATCAGGACGGGAGAGGAGGTAGCGGTAGGAGGAAGGGGTAGAGGAGGAGGATGAGGGGGCAGGGACAGGCGGGGAGACATCCATGGCATCATGGGTGGGGGAAGGAGGACGAGGCGGAGCCTTTTTGGAAGCAGAGGAAGCAGGGGTGCCACTGGGGCGCTTGACGGCGGTGGAGGAGGTGTGGGGGATGGGAACAACGGGAATGTGGCGGGGAGGGGCAGGTCCCGGGGCCGGAGTCGGCGCCGGAGATGGTGACGGTGACGGCGAAGGCGACGGCGACGATGACGATGACGGTGGCAGTGGCGGCGGTGATGGCGAAGGTGACGGGGAGAGCTGGGCGTGGACAGTGGCCCGACGGGCCACCACCCGAGCCGGAGCTGCAGTGACAGGCTGGGGGAGTGGGGGGAAAGGATCAGAACGAGAGGAGCGAGAGGAAGAAGCGGGAGAGGGGGCGACAAAGATAGAGGGTGAAGGGAGAGTGAGGAGAGGTGGGATGGAAGGAGGGGGGTGGGACTGGGCACACCAAGTTATAGTGGTGGAGGCGGCAGAAGGGGAAGTATAAACTATGGCGGTGGTGGTAGCGGTGGCAGCGGTGGTGGGGGCGGACATGACGGTAGAGAGAAACAAGAACGAACAGAACGAAGAGGAGAGGACAGAAACTGGGGACAGACAAAGACGAAGACGAAGACGGATGAAGACGGCCGTAGACCAGGTTCAGGACGGCGGCGACCAGGCGGCGGCGGCACCGGCTGGCGGCGGCGGCGGGCACCGGCGGCGGCGACGAACAGACGGACAGCAGACGGCGGCAAACAGGCGGACGGACAGCGAGCAGGCAGGCGGACAGACGGACGAACAGCCACAGCAGGAAGCGACGGGCAAGCAGACAGACAGACAGACAGACACAACCGCCGAAGACGGAGATTACAACCTGAGAGTAGCCCAGGCGTTGCAACCTGACGTCGTCGACTGAGGGGATCCAACCCTCTAGATGGATCCTTATGCTTTTTTTTTTTTTTTTTACTTTATTGTTATTTTAAAACCTGTACAACAGGCAGGCTGTCAGCAGCACACTACGCTGCTCTTCAGCCATAGAAGACATAAGCAGCAAAAACAGTTAGAAGACACATAAGTCACAGAGCGGTGGGCAATAAAACAGGAGACACATAGAGACAATCACGGAGCCGTTCACACTCGTCGATAATCCACACTGCTAGCTGATGAGACGACGCACAACCACTGAAGATGATGATGGCACTGGTGAAAGATGGAGGGGACGGTGAACACTAAACACTAAACACACAAAACACTGATGGCGGCGACATCCGGCGCGCGAATGTCCACGTAACGTGTGCGAGTCCGGGGACCTGCCAAGAGGGGTAGAAGGGGGAGGTGGGGGAGAGGGGAGAAAAAGGATGCCAATGGCTGAGGAGTCGGGGGCAGGAGGAGAGGAACAGGAGAGGGGAGGCCCGGGGGATGAGGGGGGGAGAAAAGGAGGAGGGAGGGAAAAGGGAGAGGAGGGAGGGAGTGTGCACGGAGGAATTAGTACAGGAGGAGGGCAGGAGGATCAAAGTTGGTAGGAGGGGTAGATGGAAGGGAGGAGGGCATCATCAGGGAGGGGGAGCTGGCGGAAGCCACCTTGGGAGAGGGTAAGGAGGGTGGAGAGGTGGAGACCGGGTGGGACGTGCGAATACAGGTGCGGCAGCGGGCGGGGGTGGGAGAGGATCGGGGAGACGAGCGGGTGAGGAGGATCGAGTTTGCGGGAGGTGTACAGGATCCGTATCCTTTCAAGGAAAAGGAGGAGGTGGAGGAAGGGGATGAGATCGTAGAGGATCAGCGTGGGGGAGGGGAGACGGATGTGATAGGCGAGGCGGAGAGCATGGCGTTCAAGGATTTGGAGGGATTTATAAAAGGTAGGGGGAGCGGAGATCCATGCTGGATGGGCATAACAAAGGATAGGGCGGATGAGGGATTTATAGGTGTGGAGGATGGTGGAGGGGTCCAGACCCCACGTACGGCCCGAAAGGAGCTTGAGGAGACGGAGGCGGGAACGTGCCTTGGCTTGGATTGTCTGGAGATGGGGAGTCCAGGAGAGGCGACGATCGAGGGTGACGCCAAGGTACTTAAGGGTGGGAGTGAGGGCGATGGGACGGCCATAGACGGTGAGATAGAAATCAAGGAGGCGGAAGGAAGGGGTGGTTTTGCCTACAATGATCGCCTGGGTTTTGGAAGGATTGACCTTGAGCAACCACTGGTTGCACCAAGCGGTGAACCGGTCAAGATGGGATTGGAGAAGGCGTTGGGAGCGCTGTAGGGTGGGGGCAAGGGCAAGGAAGGCGGTGTCATCGGCAAACTGGAGAAGGTGGACGGGGGGTGACGGCGGCGGCATGTCCGCCGTGTACAACAGGTACAGAAGGGGGGAGAGGACGGAGCCTTGGGGCACACCGGCGGAGGGGAAAAAGGTGTAGGAATCGGTGTTATGAATGGTGACATAGGAAGGACGGCGGGAGAGAAAGGAGCCGATCAGACGGACGTAGTTAATGGGAAGGGCGAAGGTTTGGAGCTTGAAGAGGAGACCGGAATGCCATACACGGTCATATGCACGTTCGAGGTCCAGGGAGAGGAAGAGTGCGGAGCGACGGGAATTAAGCTGTTCGGAAAGGAGATGAGTGAGGTGAAGGAGAAGGTCGTCGGAAGAGAAGGATGGCCGAAAGCCACACTGGGTGACGGGAAGGAGGCGGTGCTGGCGGAGATGCTGGTGGATGCGACAGGTGAGGATAGATTCCAGGACCTTGCTGAAGACCGAGGTAAGGCTGATGGGACGGTAGGAGGAGACGGCGGACGGCGATTTGCCAGGTTTAAGGAACATGAGGATACGGGAGGTTTTCCACAGGTCGGGGTAGTAACCGGTGGACAGGACTACATTGTAGAGCCTGGCCAGGGTGGAGAGGAAAGAGACAGGAGCTTCACGAAGGTGACGGTAGGTGACACGATCGTGACCAGGAGCGGTGTTGCGTTTGGTGCGGAGTGTAACAATGAGATCCTGTGTAGTGATAGGGGCATTGAGTTCCGTGTGTGTAATCTTGTCCAAGTACTGGAAACCAGGAGCGAGGGGAGGGACAGAGGTGTCAGTTCGATCGCGGATATCCGGGAAGAGGGAGTAATCGAACTGGGGATCGTCGAGAATGGAGAAGACATCGGAGAGGTAGGAGGCAAAGTGATTGGCCTTACTAAGGGTGTCAGGGAAGGGGTGATCATCGTGGAGAAGAGGATAGTAGGGGGAGGGTTTAGTTCCGGTAAGGCGACGGACGGCCGTCCAGAACTTGGACGAGTTGATTGGTAGGGTTGCATTTAAACGGGTGCATGTCTGTCGCCAGTCCCGGCGTTTTTTAGCCGCGAGCAAATTACGAACGTGTCGCTGGAGTTGCCGGTGGCGTCGTCATGTGTCCGGGTCACGCGTGCGGAGGAAGGCACGGTAGAGACGACGGGATGCACGGAGGAGGAGAACGGCCTGTGGGGGTAAGGTAGGACGGTGGGGGTGGATGGCGACAGTAGGAACGTGGGCCTCCACGGCCCCAGACAAGGTCTGCTGGAGAAAGGAGGCGGCATGGGTGACATCGTCAGGGTGGTGGTAGGTGAGAGGGTGGCTATCGACCTGGGTGGAAAGGGTATCCCGGTAGGCATTCCAGTCGGCTCGGGAATAGTCGTGGACATACTTAGGGGGAGGGTCAGTACGAGGGTCGGGGCGAGGGCGACGACCGTCCGAAACGGTGAGGAGGACAGGGAGATGGTCGCTACCAAATCCTTATGCCATTTTTTTTTTTACTTTATTGTTACTTTAAAACCTGTACAACAGGCAGGCTGTCAGCAGCACACTACGCTGCTCTTCAGCCATAGAAGACACAAGCAGCAAAAACAGGGAGAAGACACATAAGTCACAGAGCGGTGGGCAATAAAACAGGAGACACATAGAGACAATCACGGAGCCGTTCACACTCGTCAATAATCCACACTGCTAGCTGATGAGACGACGCACAACCACTGAAGATGATGATGGCACTGGTGAACGATGGAGGGGACGGTGAACACTAAACACTAAACACTAAACACACAAAACAATGATGGCGGCGACCTCCGGCGCGCGAATGTCCACGTAACTTGTGCGAGTCCAGGGACCTGCCAAGAGGGGTAGAAGGGGGAGGTGGGGGAGAGGGGAGAAAAATGATGCCAATGGCTGAGGAGTCGGGGACAGGAGGAGAGGAACAGGGGAGGGGAGGCCTGAGGGAGGAGGGGGGGAGAAAAGGAGGAGGGAGGGAAAAGGGAGAGGAGGGAGGGAGGGTGCCCAGAGGAATAAGTACAGGAGGAGGGCGGGAGGATCAAAGTTGGTAGGAGGGGTAGATGGAAGGGAGGAGGCCATCATCAGGGAGGGGGAGCTGGCGGAAGCCACCTTGGGAGAGGGTAAGGAGGGTGGAGAGATGGAGACCGGGTGGGACGTGCGAATACAGGCGCGGCAGCGGGCGGGGGTGGGAGAGGATCGGGGAGACGAGCGGGTGAGGAGGATCGAGTTTGCGGGAGGTGTACAGGATCCGTATCCTTTCAAGGAAAAGGAGGAGGTGGAGGAAGGGGATGAGATCGTAGAGGATCCGCGTGGGGGAGGGGAGACGGATGCGATAGGCGAGGCGGAGAGCATGGCGTTCAAGGATTTGGAGGGATTTATAAAAGGTAGGGGGAGCGGAGATCCATGCTGGATGGGCATAACAAAGGATAGGGCGGATGAGGGATTTATAGGTGTGGAGGATGGTGGAGGGGTCCAGACCACACGTACGGCCGGAAAGGAGCTTGAGGAGACGGAGGCGGGAACGTGCCTTGGCTTGGATTGTCTGGAGATGGGGAGTCCAGGAGAGGCGACGGTCGAGGGTGACGCCAAGGTACTTAAGGGTGGGAGTGAGGGCGATGGGACGGCCATAGACGGTGAGATAGAAATCAAGGAGGCGGAAGGAAGGGGTGGTTTTGCCTACAATGATCGCCTGGGTTATCCTTATGCTTTTTTGTTTACTTTATTGTAATTTTGAAACCTGAACAACCAGGTAGGCTGGCAGCAGCAGAATACGCCGCTCTTCAGCCGAAGAGAGTACATGGAGATAAAACAAAGAAGAGACATTACATAGAAAAACGGCGGGAAAAAACAGGAGACACAAGAATATAAAAGCACAAGAAGCCGTTCACACTTGAGGACAAGCCACACTAGGAACTGGAGACCCGACGCACAAACACTGAAGAAGACGATGTCACTGGTGAACAATGGAGCGTGACGGCGAAACTGAACACTAAACATGACGGCACACACGATACACTGATGGCGGTGATCTCCGGCGCGCGAATGTCCACTGAGCGTGTGCGAGTCCGGGGACCTGCCAAGAGGGCAACAGGGATGAGGAGGGGGAGAGGGGAAGAAAAGTGGATGCCACGGCTTAGGAGACGGGGACAGGAGGATACGGACAGGGGAGGGGGGGCCCGGGGGACGAGGGACGAGAAAAGGAGGAGGGAGGGAAAAGGGAGAGAAGGGAGGGAGGGTGCCCTGAGGAGCAAGCACAGGAGGAGGGCGGGAGGATCAAAGTTGGTAGGAGGGGTAGATGGAGGGGAGGAGGGCATCATCAGGGAGGGGGAGCTGGCGGAAGCCACCTTGGGAGAGGGTAAGGAGGGTGGAGAGATGGAGACCGGGTGGGACATGGGAGTACAGGCGCGGCAGCGGGCGGGGGTGGGAGAGGATCGGGGAGACGAGCGGGTGAGGTGGATCGAGTTTACGGGAGGTGTAGAGGATTCGTATCCTTTCAAGGAAGAGGAGGAGGTGAGGGAAGGGGATAAGGTCATACAGGATCCGCGTGGGGGAAGGGAGACGGATGCGATAGGCAAGGCGGAGAGCATGGCGTTCAAGGATTTGGAGGGATTTATAAAAGGAAGGGGGGGCGGAGATCCAGGCTGGATGGGCGTAACAGAGGATAGGGCGAATAAGGGACTTATAGGTGTGGAGGATGGTGGAGGGGTCCAGACCCCACGTTCGGCCGGAAAGGAGCTTGAGGAGACGGAGTCGGGAACGTGCCTTGGCTTGGATTGTCTGGAGATGGGGAGTCCAGGAGAGGCGACGGTCGAGGGTGACGCCAAGGTACTTAAAGGTGGGGGTGAGAGCGATGGGACGGCCATAAACGGTGAGGTAGAAATCAAGGAGGCGGAAGGAGGGAGTGGTTTTGCCTACAATGATCGCCTGGGTTTTGGAAGGATTGACCTTGAGCAACCACTGGTGGCACCAAGCGGTGAACCGGTCAAGATGGGATTGGAGAAGGTGTTGGGAGCGTTGCAGGGTGGGGGCAAGGGCAAGGAAGGCGGTGTCATCGGCAAACTGGAGAAGGTGGACGGGGGGGTGACGGCGGCGGCATGTCCGCCGTGTACTACAACTACAGAAGGGGGGAGAGGACGGAGCCTTGGGGCACACCGGCGGAGGGGAAAAAGGTGTAGGAATCGGTGTTATGGATGGTGACATGGGAAGGACGGCGGGAGAGAAAGGAACCGATCAGACGAACGTAGTTAATGGGAAGGGCGAAGGTTTGGAGCTTGAAGAGGAGACCGGAATGCCATACGCGGTCATATGCGCGTTCGAGGTCAAGAGAGAGGAAGATTGCGGAGCGACGGGAATTAAGCTGTTAAGGAGATGAGTGAGGTGAAGGAGAAGATCGTCGGAAGAGAAGGACGGCCGAAAGCCACACTGGGTAACGGGGAGGAGGCGGTGCTGGCGGAGACGCTGGTGGATGCGGCGGGTGAGGATAGATTCCAGGACCTTGCTGAAGACCGAGGTAAGGCTGATGGGACGGTAGGAGGAGACGGCGGACGGCGGTTTGCCAGGTTTGAGGAACATGAGGATACGGGAGGTTTTCCACAGGTCGGGGTAGTAACCGGTGGACAGGACTACATTGTAGAGCCTGGCCAGGGTGGAGAGGAAAGAGACAGGAGCTTCACGAAGGTGACGGTAGGTGACACGATCGTGACCAGGAGCGGTGTTGCGTTTGGTGCGGAGTGTATTGATGAGATCCTGTGTGATGATGGGGGCATTAAGGTCCGTGTGTGGAATGTTGTCCAAGTACTGGAAACCAGGAGCGAGGGGAGGGATAGAGGTGTCAGTTCGATCGTGGATATCTGGGAAGAGGGAGTAATCGAACTGGGGATCATCAGGGATGGAAAACACATGGGACAGGTAGGAGGCAAAGTGATTGGCCTTACTAAGGGCGTCAGGGAAGGGGTGATCATCGTGGAGAAGAGGATAGTATGGGGAGGGTTTAGTTCCGGTAAGGCGACGGAAGGCGGTCCAGAACTTGGACGAGTTTATAGGGAGGGTAGCATTTAAACGGGTGCATGTCTGTCGCCAGTCCCGGCGTTTCTTGGCCGCGAGCAAATTTCGAATGTGTCGCTGTAGTTGCCGGTGGCGTCGTAGGGTGTCCGGGTCACGCGTGCGGAGGAAGGCACGGTAGAGACGACGGGATTCACGGAGGAGGAGGACGGCCTGTGGTGGTAAGGTAGGACGGTGGGGGTGGATGGCAACAGTAGGGACGTGGGCCTCCACGGCCTCAGACAAGGTCTGCTGGAGAAAGGAGGCGGCATGGGTGACATCATCGGGACGGCGGTAGGCGAGAGGGTGGCTATCGACCTGAGTGGAGAGGGTATCCCGGTAGGCATTCCAGTTGGCACGGGAATAGTCATGGATGTACTTAGGGGGAGGGTCATGGCGAGGGTCGGGGTGGGGGCAACGGCCGTCTGAAACGGTGAGGAGGACAGGGAGATGGTCGCTACCAATAGGCTCCAGGACATCCACCGTAATGCGACCAAGGATTGGGGGAGGAGAGGATAACATCGGGAGTGGAGTTGGATTCGGAACGGGTGTGCTGGGTAATGGGGATGAGGTCGCCTTGAAGGGAGGAGAGGAACCGATGCCACCGCCATAACTGGGCAGCGGAGCGACTATGGATGTTGAGGTCGGCGGCGATCACATAGGAGGAGAAGGTACGGTCGATGTGGGAGAGGAAGTCGAAAGGAAGAGGGGCGTTGGGGCGGACATAGATGGTGGCACAGGTAATGGTAAGGCCGGGGAAGAAGAGACTAAGGATCAGGTGTTCGGTGGGGTCGGGAAGGAGAGGCTGGAGCCGAACGGGGATCTGGCGGTGGTGGCCAATGGCAACTCCGCCACGCGCAACTGGGAGGGGATTATCGGAGCGGTGGAGGAGATAGGGGGAGGTGTGGATGGAGTGGTGGGGTTGGAGGAAGGTTTCATTGAGGAGGAAGGCATCCACACGGTGGGTAGCAAGGGTGTGCAGGAAGAGGTTCTTGTTGGCGGGAAGGGAGCGGATATTGTTGAAAAGGATACGATGCTGTCGCGCCATGATAAGGACTTATACGAGGGTGTCAAGGCGGGAGAAGGTGAAATGGGCCTGGTTATTGGAAAAGGTGGCGTACATTTTAAGGTGGAATATGGAACGGGCGGCGAGGGAGATCTGTTGTAAGGTGTGGGGGCGCTGAAAGGGATGGACGTTTTGGAGGACAATGGTGAGAAACCTGATGATGTCCTCAGCAGTGGGGGGGGGACGAAGGGAATTGCCAGGAGGGGTGGGGGCGTCCAGGGGACGGACAGGTACGGTGAGTTCAGGAGTGGTGGGAGGGGGTCGGGCTTTACACTTTTGGGAGTAGGTGGGGTGGGGGAGGCTGCAGGTATTACAGGAGGGAGGGGATTGGAGGTTGGGGCACTGCCGGAGGAAGTGCGCTTGCCGACAGTGCGGGCAGGTGGGGGCCTCGCGGCACTCTGCTGTTGGATGTGCATTGTAGCGCAGACATCTCTGGCAGCGCAGGGATTGAGGGGGGGAACGGGAGGGGTCGACCTTGTACCGCTGATTGAAGAGGAGGGCACCCTCCTTCAGGAGACGGTCAATGGAGGGGGCGTCCTCAGAGAAAACCCGCATAAGGCGGGTGGGGCCTGTCGCGTTGAAAATGCGGCGGACTGCCCGCACCTCCAGGGTGGGATGGGCCTTCAGCTCCGCCAGCACCTCCTCCTCCGTGATCGACGGGCTAAGCCGAGTGATTACGGCGGTGAGGGTCGACGGGCGACGCGGGGGTTGGGGTTGGCGGGTAGGAGATGGGGAGGGAGCAGGGGTGAGGGAGGCGTGAGGACCAAAACGGGTGATGGGGAGGCGGGAGAGGATGTCAGTATGGAGGGTTGGGCTGGGGGAGGAGATAAGAACAGAATCCCGTCTGGGAGTAAGGAGAGAGATGGGGGCGCCAGGGAAATGTTGGCGGAGGAGGAGGGAGAGATTCCGGGCCTCGAGGAAGGAAGGATCGGGACGGGACAGGAGATATTTGTAGAGACCGGGTGGGGAGGAGGAGGAGGAGGAGGGAGCGGGGCCTGGTGGGGAGACGTCCATGGCATTTTGGGGTGGGGATGGGGGGCGGGGTGGAGCCTTTTTAGGAGCAGAGGAAGTGGAGGCGCCACTAGGGCGTTTGACAGCGGCAGATGGGCGGGTGGTGACATGAGGGACGGGAACGATGGGGAGGTGGTGGGAAGGGACAGGTCCCAGCACGGACGCAGCAGTCGGCGCCGGAGATAGTGACTGTGACGGTGCAGGCGAATGTGGCAGTGATGGTGATGGTGACGATGATGACGGTGGTGGCGGTGGCGGTGGCGGCGGTGATGGCGATGGCGACAGGGAGAGCTGGGTGTGGGCAGTGGCCCGACGGGCCACCACCCTAGCCGGAGCTGCAGTGACAGGCTGGGGGAGTGGGGGGAAAGGATCAGAACGAGAGGAAGAGGCGGGAGAGGGGGCGACAAAGAGCGAGGGCGAAGGGATAGAGAGGAGGGGAGGGATGGAAGGAGGGGGGTGGGACTGGGCACACCAAGTGATAGTGGTGGAGGCGGCGGAAGGGGACGTATACACGATGGCGGTGGTGGTGGTAGTGACGGTGGTGGTGGGGGCGGACATGACGACAAGAAGAAGAAAGAAAAAACAGCACTAAAAGGACAGGACACACACTGGGAGACGACGGACGGCGACGGCGACGGCGACGGCGACGGCGACAGGCAGGGACGCTGCTGCCGCGGACGGGGCCGGGGCCGGGGCCGGGGCGGCGGCGGCGGCGGCGGCTGCTGCTGCTGCTGCTGCTGCCACCGGAGGGCTGGCTGGCTGGCTGGCTGGCTGGCCGGATGGCTGGCTGGCACCTGGAACCCCTAGCACTTCGATTAGCGCGAAAATGGCACTATCGAAGGGCGGTAACCTTGCGGTGTACCGCCGGAGATCCTTTCCCTTATGCCCTTTTTTTTTTTTTTTTTTTTTCATTTATTGAATTTCAATTCCCCCCGAAGGGGGGCGGGCTGGCAGCAGCTTAGTACGCCGCTCTTCAGCCGACAGATTTTGTGACAAAGAGCAAGAGAACAAATAAGAAAAACAACAGGCGATAAAATTGGAGACTTAGAGAGTAACAAGGCGAAAAGAAATCGTGGAACTTAAAACAACAACACAGGGATGATGACGCTAATAAAAATACATACGAAGGAGACAGGGAAAACAATAGACAATTAAAAAACACGGCGACAGTCTGGATTCTGTTCGCAAAGGAAATAAAATTCACACCGAGCGACAGCATGGTTTCTGTCCGCAACACGAGAAAGACAAACAACACTGAATAGTCACTGGAACACTGCACTAAACAGTTGGCAAATGTGACACCACAGTCGAGAGCAGATGGGGGGAAACTGGACAGAAGATGGGAAAACGAAAAAGGGGGGGAAAGGAGAGTAAAAGCGAAGGGGGGAGCCGGGAAAGGAGCTGAAGGAGGATGAGGACCCATAAGAGGGGTGGGGGGCAGACGCGACAGGGAGTGGGGTAGGCAGAGGAGGGGAATACAAAAGGACTAGGGGGGGAGAAGGGAGGTAGGGAGAGGTTTAGTGGGGGGAAGAACAGGACAGAAGTGGGGGGGGGGGGAGAGGGAGCCCAGGGAAAGGACAGAGGAAAGGAGGGGGATGGAGGATCAGAGTTGATAGGAAGGATAAATGGAGGGAGAGAGGGCATCATCCGGGAGGGGGAGTTGATGGAAGCCACCTCGGGAAAAGAGATGGAGGGTGTAGAGATGGAGGGTAGGGGGGACACAACGGTGAAGACGTGGCAGGGGGCGGGGATGGGAGAGGAGAGGAGCAACCAGAGGGTGAGGGGGTTCAAGACGGCGGGAGGTGTAGAGGATGCGGATATGTTCGAGGAATAGGAGCAGATGGGGGAAAGGAATGAGATCATAGAGGATCCGCGTGGGGGACGGGAGGCGGATACGGAAGGCGAGGCGGAGTGCATGACGCTCAAGGATCTGGAGGGACTGATAGAATTTGGGGGGGGGGCAGATATCCAGGCAGGACTGGCATAACAGAGGATGGGACAGATTAAGGATTTGTAGGTGTGGAGGATGGTAGAGGGGTGCAACCCCCATGTCCGGCCAGAGAGGAGTTTGAGGAGGCGGAGGCGGTTGTGGGCTTTGGATTGGATGGATCGGAGATGAGGGATCCAGGTGAGGTGACGGTCAATGGTGAGGCCAAGGTAGGTGAGGGTGGGGGTGAGACGGACAGGACGTGCGCAGACAGTAAGGGAGAAATCCAGGAGCCGGAAGGAGCGAGTGGTACGACCTACGATGATTGCCTGGGTCTTGGAAGGATTTAGTTTCAGGAGCCATTGGTTACACCATGCAGCAAAAAGGTCAAGGTGATTCTGGAGAAGGTGTTGGGACCGTTGGAGGGTAGGAGCGAGGGCGAGGAATGCGGTGTCATCAGCATATTGCAAGAGGTGCACTGGAGGGGGGGGGTTGGGGCATATCTGCCGTGTACAGGAGGTAGAGGAGAGGGGAGAGGACAGAGCCCTGGGGCACACCGGCAGAGGGGTAGAAGGTGCGGGAATTGGCATGATGGATGGTAACGTAGGAGGGGCGGCGGGAGAGGAAGGAGGCCACCAGACGGATGTAGTTGATAGGAAGGGCGTAGGTTTGGAGTTTAAACAGGAGACCGTGATGCCAGACACGGTCGTAGGCCTTTTCAAGGTCAAGTGAGACAAAAATGGCGGAGCGACGGGAGTTAAGCTGGAGGGAGAGGAGATGAGTGAGGCGGAGGAGTTGGTCATCAGCAGAGAAGGAAGGTCGAAAGCCACATTGGGTGTTTGGGAGGAGGTGGTTTTGGTGGAGGTGGAGATGGATGCGCCGGGAAAGGATGGATTCCAAGAGCTTGCTGAACACTGACGTGAGACAGATAGGACGATAGGAAGAGGCATCAGATGGAGGCTTATTAGGTTTGGAGAACATCAGGATACGGGAGGTTTTCCACAGGTCGGGATAGAAGCCAGTGGCAAGGATGACATTGTAGAGGGCGGCAAGGAGGGAAAGGAGGGAGGGAGGGCAGTGTTTGAGGTAGCGGTAGGTAACGCAGTCGTGGCCGGGAGCAGTGTTGCGTTTAGTGCGGAGTGTGAGGCTGATGTCCTGTGTAATGATGGGAGTGTTAAGTGCAGATGGTGGGGTGTGGCCCAAGTACTGGAAGCTAGGAGCAAGGGGAGGAACAGAGGTATCCGTACGGTCCATGACATCAGGGAAGAGGGAATAATCAAAGTGGGGATCATCTGGGATGGAAAAAACATCAGAGAGGTGGGAGGCAAAGTGGTTGGCCTTACTGAGGTTGTCAGGAAAGGGACGGTCATTAAGGAGGAGAGGGTACTGGGGGGTGGGGCGGTTCCCAGTAAGGCGGTGGAAAGCAGACCAATACTTGGAAGAGTTGATGGGGAGCGTGGTGTTGAGGTGTGTACATGTCTGGCGCCAGGCTCGGCGTTTCTTCGCAACAAGCAGGTTGCGGATGTGTCGCTGTAATTGCCGGTGGCGGGTAAGTGTATCCCGGTCACGAGTGCGGAGAAAAGAGCGGTAGAGGCGGCGGGACTCCCGAAGGAGAAGGACGGCCTGTGGAGGCAGGGCAGGGCGGTGAGGGTGGATGGCTTTGGTGGGGATATGGGTGGCGACGGCGTCAGATAAGGTCTGGTGCAGGAAGGCAGCAGTGGGAGAGATGTCATCAGGAGACTGGAGGGTAAGGTCGTGACTGTCAACCTGGGTGTGAATGGAATCCCGGTAGGCATCCCAGTTGGCACGGGAGTAATCATGGACAAGTTTAGGAGGGACGTCAGGACGAGGAGTGTGGCGGGGATGGCGACCGGTAGAGATAGTGAGGAGGACAGGAGCATGGTCACTGCCAATGAGGTCAAGGACATCCGCGGTGATGCGCCCAAGAAGGTTGAGAGAGGCAAGGACTACATCAGGAGTGGTGTTGGATTCGGGCCGGGTGTGCTGGGGCAGGGGAACCAGGTCTCCCTGGAGAGTGGTGAGAAACTGATGCCACCGCCGGAGGTCGGCAGGATCACGGCTGTGGATATTGAGGTCAGCGGCAATCACGTAGGTGGAGAAGGTGCGGTCAATGTGGGCCAGGAAATCGTATGGGATGGGGGTGCGAGGGCGGACATAAATGGTGGCACAGGTGATGGTAAGGGCGGGGAAGAAGAGGCTGAGGGTGAGATGCTCGGCAGGATTGTTAAGGAGAGGTTGGGGCCGGACTGGGAGGTGCTTGAGGTGGCCTATAGCAACTCCGCCACGTGTCAGAGGGTACGGGTTATCGGTGCGATGTAGGGTGTAAGGGGCAGTGGAGACGGAGATACGGGGCTGAAGGAAGGTTTCATTGAGGACGAAGGCATCCACGCGGTGCTGACGTAGGGTGTGGAGGAAGAGGAGTTTGTGGGTGGGCAGGGAGCGAACGTTGTGGTACAGGATACGGTATGGTTGTTGTACCATGGGAAGGGAGAGTTAGACGAGGGTGGTGAGGGGGGTGAAGGTGAAGTGGGCCTGGTTGTGGGAGTAAGTGGCATAGGTGGTAAGATGGAAGATGGAACGGGCAGCAAGGGCGATTTGGGAAAGAGTGTGGGAGCGCTGGAAGGGGTGGATGTTTTGGAGCACAATGGTGGTGAAACGGATGATGTCCTCAGCAGTAGGGGGAGGGCGGAGCGAGTTGTTGGGGTGGATGGGGTCATCAACAGGACGGACAGGGACGGTGAGCTCAGGGGTTACTGGTGGAGGTTTCGCTTTACACTTCGAGGAGTAGGTAGGATGGGGTTCATTACAAGTGTTGCAGGAGGGGGGAGAGGTGAGGTTGGGGCAATGCTTGAGGAAGTGGGAAGCTTTGCAGTGGGGACAAGTAGGGGGGTTCTTGCAGGCAGAGGTAACGTGGTCGTTGTAGGTGAGACAGCGTTGGCAGCGGTAGGATTGGACTGGGGAACGGGAGGGGTCCACCTTATGGCGCTGATTGTAGATGAGGGCTCCCTCGGTGAGGAGGCGGTCAATGGAGGAGGAGGATTCAGTGAATATCCGCATGAGAAAAGTCGGCCCGGCATCATTGAAGATGCGACGGGCCGAGCGGATTTCGATGTCGGGCCGGGAGTTGAGTTCCGCCAACACCTCAGCCTCCGTGATCACGGGGCTAAGCTTCGTGATCACAGCGGTGAAGGTCGGCGGACGTCGGGGAGGTTGAGGCTGACGGGGAGAGGACGGGGTGTGGTAGGGGGTGAGGGTTGCACGTTGGCCAAATTGGATACGAGGGATGCGGGAGAGGAGGTCGGTGTGGAAGGAAGCATTGGGGGATTTTATGAGGACCGAGTCCTTGCGAGGAATCAGTTGGGAGATGGGAGCATTGGGGCAGTATTTCCGGATGGCGAGAGTGAGGGAGCGGGCATCAAGGAATTGAGGGTCAGGATTGGAGAGAACAAAGGTGTGGGTGGCAGGCGTGGCGGGGGCGGGGGTCGGGGCCGCGTCCATGGGAGTGGGTGGGTCACGGGGATTGGGGGTTTTTTTGGAGGAGACTTCATGGGAAGGGTCAGCATTCGGGCGCTTGGAAGGTTTCGTGGACACCACTGGGTGGGGAGGGGGCAGGGGGACGGGTTGCAAGGGGAGATGGCGGGGGGCAGGACCACCCTGAGCAGCGGAAGACGCAGACGGTGGGGGTGTGGGTGTCACTGAGACTGTGGAACGTCGAGCAGAGATCCGTGCTGGCTTGGAGCCTGTCGGAGGCGGTGCGGGGAGCGGCGGAAAGTCAGTAGCTGTCGAAGGGGCGACAGTGATAGGGGAAGAGGAGTTGGGGTGGGTACAGCCGAAAGTGGCGCAGGGGTGAGGTGGACAGGGAGAGAAGGAAGGACGGGAAGTGGGGTGGAGGATGAGCTCCATGTGATGGTGGTTGGAGCAGCGGAGGAAGAGGTGAAAATGATAGTGGTAGTGGTGGTGGGTTGGGACATGGTGGCGGCGCGCGAGAAGGGCGGCGGCGGCGGCGACCAGACGGCGGCGGCGGCGGCGACCAGACGGCGGCGGCGGTGACCAGGCGGCGGCGGCGGCGGCGGCGGCGGCGGCGGCAGGTGGCGAGCACCGGCAGGCGGCGACCAGGCGACGGCGGCGGCGGCGGCGGCGGCGGCGGCGAGGACCGGCAGGCGGCGACCAAACGGCGGCGGCGGCGAGGACCGGCAGGCGGCGACCAAACGGCGGCGGCGGCGGCGGCGGCGGCGGCGGCGGCGGCGGCGAGCACCGGCAGGCGGCGGCGGCGGCGAGCACCGGCAGGCGGCGACCAGGCGGCGGCGGCGGCGAGCAGTACTGACGACGAGCAGACGGCAAGGCAAGGGTGGGGATCTTCCACGTCGAGGGTGCACCCTGAGAGTAGCCCAGGCAGTGAAACTCTGCATCGAAGAAGTGAGGGAATCCAACCCTCGAATGTTCCTTATGCTTTTTTTTTTTTTTTTCATTTATTGAATTTCAATTCCCCCCGAAGGGGGCGGGCTGGCAGCAGCTTAGTACGCCGCTCTTCAGCCGACAGATTTTGTGACAAAGAGCAAGAGAACAAATAAGAAAAACAACAGGCGATAAAATCGGAGACTTAGAGAGTAACAAGGCGAAAAGAAATCATGGAACTTAAAACAACAACACAGGGATGATGACGCTAATAAAAATACATACGAAGTAGACAGGGAAAACAATAGACAATTAAAAAACACGGCGACAGTCTGGATTCTGTTCGCAAAGGAAATAAAATTCACACCGAGCGACAGCATGGTTTCTGTTTGCAACACGAGAAAGACAAACAACACTGAATAGTCACTGGAACACTGCACTAAAAAGTTGGCAAATGTGACACGACAGTCGAGAGCAGGTGGGGGGAAACTGGACAGTAGATGGGAAAACGAAAAAGGGGGGGAAAGGAGAGTAAAAGCGAAGGGGGGAGCCGGGAAAGGAGTTCAAGGAGGATGAGGACCCATGAGAGGGGTGGGGGGCAGACGCGACAGGGAGTGGGGTAGGCAGAGGAGGGGAATACAAAAGGACTGGGGGGGGGGAGAAGGGAGGTAGGGAGGTAGGGAGAGGTGTAGTGGGGGGAAGAACAGGACAGAAGTGGGGGGGGGGGAGAGGGAGCCCAGGCAAAGGGCAGAGGAAAGGAGGGGGATGGAGGATCAGAGTTGATAGGAAGGATAAATGGAGGGAGAGAGGGCATCATCCGGGAGGGGGTTCCTTATGCCTTTTTTTTTTTTTTTTTTCTTTATTGTAATTTGGACACCCCATACAAGGTGGGCTGGCAGCGGAACAGTGTACTCCGCTCTTCAGCCATAAGCAGTACAATAAAAAAGAAAGGGAGACAGACAAGTAACAGAATGGCGGTTTAAAAAACAGGAGATACAATAGTTAAAAAACATGAAGCCGTTCACACTTGATGAAACAAATAAGAAAAACCGTCGGCACTGGGCACAAACACTGACGAGGTAGACGACACACGTGAACGAAGGAGCGTGGACGGCGAAAAACACTGAGGCACAGACACGACGGCACAGACACTAAAACGAGGGCGATGATCTCCGGCGCGCGAAAGTTCACGAGGCGTGTGCGAGTCCGGGGACCTGCCAAGAGAGGAGGGGGAGGAGGAGGAGGAGGAGGGGGAGTGGGAAACCGAGAGGGGAGAGCAGGGACGCCACGGGCAGGGGAAAGAGGGGGGAGAGAGGAAGGGGGAGGGGAAGCCCGGAAGAAGAGGGGGTAGGGAGGGGAAGGGGGAAAAGGAAAGAGAAGGGAAGGGAAGAGAAAGGAGGGAGGGTGCCGAAGGGAAAGGACCCCAGGAGGGAGGGGGGGCAGGGTCAAAGTTGATAGGAGGGGTAGATGGAGGGGACGAGGACATCATCAGGGAGAGGGAGCTGGCGGAAACCACCTTGGGAGAGGGTAAGGAGGGTGGAGAGATGGAGACCAGGTGGGACGTGGGAGTACAGGCGCGGCAGCGGGCGGGGGTGGGAGAGGATCGGGGAGACGAGCGGGTGAGGAGGATCGAGTTTACGGGAGGTGTATAGGATTCGTATCCTTTCGAGGAAGAGGAGGAGGTGGGGGAAGGGGATAAGGTCATACAGGATCCGCGTGGGGGAAGGGAGACGGATGCGATAGGCAAGGCGGAGAGCATGGCGTTCAAGGATTTGGAGGGATTTATAAAAGGAAGGGGGGGCGGAGATCCAGGCGGGATGGGCGTAACAGAGGATAGGGCGGATGAGGGACTTATAGGTGTGGAGGATGGTGGAGGGGTCCAGACCCCACGTTCGGCCGGAAAGGAGCTTGAGGAGACGGAGTCGGGAACGTGCCTTGGCTTGGATTGTCTGGAGATGGGGAGTCCAGGAGAGGCGACGGTCGAGGGTGACGCCAAGGTACTTAAGGGTGGGGGTGAGAGCGATGGGACGGCCATAAACGGTGAGATAGAAATCAAGGAGGCGGAAGGAGGGAGTGGTTTTGCCTACAATGATCGCCTGGGTTTTGGAAGGATTGACCTTGAGCAACCACTGGTTGCACTAAGCAGTGAACCGGTCAAGATGGGATTGGAGAAGGTGTTGGGAGCGTCGCAGGGTGGGGGCAAGGGCAAGGAAGGCGGTGTCATCGGCAAACTGGAGAAGGTGGACGGGGGGTGACGGCGGCGGCATGTCCGCCGTGTACTACAAGTACAGAAGGGGGGAGAGGACGGAGCCTTGGGGCACACCGGCGGAGGGGAAAAAGGTGTAGGAATCGGTGTTATGGATGGTGACATAGGAAGGACGGCGGGAGAGAAAGGAACCGATCAGACGAACGTAGTTAATGGGAAGGGCGAAGGTTTGGAGCTTGAAGAGGAGACCGGAATGCCATACGCGGTCATATGCGCGTTCGAGGTCAAGAGAGAGGAAGATTGCGGAGCGATGGGAATTGAGCTGTTCGGAAAGGAGATGAGTGAGGTGAAGGAGAAGATCGTCGGAAGAGAAGGACGGCCGAAAGCCACACTGGGTAACGGGGAGGAGGCGGTGCTGGCAGAGATGCTGGTGGATGCGGCGGGTGAGGATAGATTCCAGGACCTTGCTGAAGACCGAGGTAAGGCTGATGGGACGGTAGGAGGAGACGGCGGACGGCGGTTTGCCAGGTTTGAGGAACATGAGGATACGGGAGGTTTTCCACAGGTCGGGGTAGTAACCGGTGGACAGGACTACATTGGAGAGCCTGGCCAGGGTGGAGAGAAAAGAGACAGGAGCTTCACGAAGGTGACGGTAGGTGACACGATCGTGACCAGGAGCGGTGTTGCGTTTGGTGCGGAGTGTATTGATGAGATCCTGTGTGGTGATGGGGGCATTAAGGTCCGTGTGTGGAATGTTGTCCAAGTACTGGAAACCAGGAGCGAGGGGAGGGACAGAGGTGTCAGTTCGATCGCGGATATCTGGGAAGAGGGAGTAATCGAACTGGGGATCATCAGGGATGGAAAACACATCGGACAGGTAGGAGGCAAAGTGATTGGCCTTACTAAGGGCGTCAGGGAAGGGGTGATCATCGTGGAGAAGAGGATAGTAGGGGGAGGGTTTAGTTCCGGTAAGGCGACGGAAGGCGGTCCAGAACTTGGACGAGTTTATAGGGAGGGTAGCAGTTAAACGGGTGCATGTCTGTCGCCAGTCCCGGCGTTTCTTGGCCGCGAGCAAATTTCGAATGTGTCGCTGTAGTTGCCGGTGGCGTCGTAGGGTGTCCGGGTCACGCGTGCGGAGGAAGGCACGGTAGAGACGACGGGATTCACGGAGGAGGAGGACGGCCTGTGGTGGTAAGGTAGGACGGTGGGGGTGGATGGCAACAGTAGGGACGTGGGCCTCCACGGCCTCAGACAAGGTCTGCTGGAGAAAGGAGGCGGCATGGGTGACATCATCGGGACGGCGGTAGGCGAGAGGGTGGCTATCGACCTGAGTGGAGAGGGTATCCCGGTAGGCATTCCAGTTGGCACGGGAATAGTCATGGATGTACTTAGGGGGAGGGTCATGACGAGGGTCGGGGCGGGGGCGACGGCCGTCTGAAACGGTGAGGAGGACAGGGAGATGGTCGCTACCAATAGGCTCCAGGACATCCACCGTAATGCGACCAAGGAGGTTGGGGGAGGAGAGGATAACATCGGGAGTGGAGTTGGATTCGGGACGAGTGTGCTGGGGGATGGGGATGAGGTCGCCTTGAAGGGAGGAGAGGAACCGATGCCACCGCCGTAACTGGGCAGCGGAGCGACTATGGATGTTGAGGTCGGCGGCGATCACATAGGAGGAGAAGGTACGGTCGATGTGGGAGAGGAAGTCGAAAGGAAGAGGGGCGTTGGGGCGGACATAGATGGTGGCACAGGTAATGGTAAGGCCGGGGAAGAAGAGACTAAGGATCAGGTGTTCGGTGGGGTCGGGAAGGAGAGGCTGGAGCCGAACGGGGATCTGGCGGTGGTGGCCAATGGCAACTCCGCCACGCGCAACTGGGAGGGGATTATCGGAGCGGTGGAGGAGATAGGGGGAGGTGTGGATGGAGTGGAGGGGTTGGAGGAAGGTTTCATTGAGGAGGAAGGCATCCACACGGTGGGTAGCAAGGGTGTGCAAGAAGAGGTTCTTGTTGGCGGGAAGGGAGCGGATATTGTTGAAAAGGATACGATGCTGTCGCGCCATGATAAGGACTTATACGAGGGTGTCAAGGCGGGAGAAGGTGAAATGGGCCTGGTTATTGGAAAAGGTGGCGTACATTTTAAGGTGGAATATGGAACGGGCGGCGAGGGAGATCTGTTGTAAGGTGTGGGGGCGCTGAAAGGGATGAACGTTTTGAAGGACAATGGTGAGGAACCTGATGATGTCCTCAGCAGTGGGGGGGGGGGACGAAGGGAATTGCCAGGAGGGGTGGGGGCGTCCAGGGGACGGACCGGTACGGTGAGTTCAGGAGTGGTGGGAGGGGGTCGGGCTTTGCACTTTTGGGAGTAGGTGGGGTGGGGGAGGCTGCAGGTATTACAGGAGGGAGGGGATTGGAGGTTGGGGCACTGCCGGAGGAAGTGCGCTTGCCGACAATGTGGGCAGGTGGGGGAATCGCGGCACTCTGCTGTTGGATGTGCATTGTAGCGCAGACATCTCTGGCAGCGCAGGGATTGAGTGGGGGAACGGGAGGGGTCGACCTTGTACCGCTGATTGAAGAGGAGGGCACCCTCCTTCAGGAGACGGTCAATGGAGGGGGCGTCCTCAGAGAAAACCCGCATAAGGCGGGTGGGGCCGGTCGCGTTGAAAATGCGGCGGACCGCCCGCACCTCCAGGGTGGGATGGGCCTTCAGCTCCGCCAGCACCTCCTCCTCCGTGATCGACGGGCTAAGCCGAGTGATCACGGCGGTGAGGGTCGGCGGGCGACGCGGGGGTTGGGGTTGGCGGGTAGGAGATGGGGAGGGAGCAGGGGTGAGGGAGGCGTGAGGACCAAAACGGGTGATGGGGAGGCGGGAGAGGATGTCAGTATGGAGGGTTGGGCTGGGGGAGGAGATAAGAACAGAATCCCGTCTGGGAGTAAGGAGAGAGATGGGGACGCCAGGGAAATGTTGGCGGAGGAGGAGGGAGAGATTCCGGGCCTCGAGGAAGGAAGGATCGGGACGGGACAGGAGATATTTGTAGAGACCGGGTGGGGAGGAGGAGGAGGAGGAGGGAGCGGGGCCTGGTGGGGAGAAGTCCATGGCATTTTGGGGTGGGGATGGCGGGCGGGGTGGAGCCTTTTTAGGAGCAGAGGAAGTGGAGGCGCCACTAGGGCGTTTGACAGCGGCAGATGGGCGGGTGGTGACAGGAGGGACGGGAACGATGGGGAGGTGGTGGGAAGGGACAGGTCCCGGCACGGACGCAGCAGTTGGCGCCGGAGATAGTGACTGTGACGGTGCAGGCGAATGTGGCAGTGGTGGTGATGGTGACGATGAGGACGGTGGTGGCGGTGGCGGCGGTGATGGCGATGGCGATGGCGACGGGGAGAGCTGGGCGTGGGCAGTGGCCCGACGGGCCACCACCCTAGCCGGAGCTGCAGTGACAGGCTGGGGGAGTGGGGGGAAAGGATCAGAACGAGAGGAAGATGCGGGAGAGGGGGCGACAAAGAGCGAGGGCGAAGGGATAGAGAGGAGGGGAGGGATGGAAGGAGGGGGGTGGGACTGGGCACACCAAGTGATAGTGGTGGAGGCGGCGGAAGGGGACGTATACACGATGGCGGTGGTGGTAGTAGTGACGGTGGTGGTGGGGGCGGACATGATGACAAGAAGAAGAAAGAAAAAACACAGCACTAAAGGGATAGGAGACGACGGGCGCTGGCCGGCTGGCCGGCCGGCTGGCTGGCTGGCTGGCTGGCTGGCTGGCCGGCCTGCCTTTACGATACTTGAATGGGTACAATTTTTTTTTCTGCGTTTGGTAATAACTATATACGTTCTCAAGAGAGCTGATACACTTACCAATTTTGATTTTAAGCAATTTCTTATGAGGTAACACATGTAGTTGTGCTGCGTAAGACTGCAGATTTTTATTTTCTGTGTCATAGCTGAGAAGTAACGGTGGCGCCGCACGGTGGTTATACAGCGAAGTGCTTTGCCGCCAGCCCGGTTAAAGAGAAGGCGTGATTAGTTAGGTCCAGACTCCAGTGAGTGCCATCTGCCATGCAAACGTCAGACATGCGCTGAATGGTAGATAGGCGAAAGTTCTTCGTTTCAGTATTCACTTTCGTGGGAACGTACGCAACATCTGTGGGCAACAGACTTTGTTATTAACTTTAGTTTCATTTATATTTACCACTTGTTATTATCTCTCATTGAACCTATGACTATGAAATTACGGTACTGTCATTCATCTGCATCCGATTTTAACGAGTCGCCGCTTCGGCATTAGCAGTGCAGAAATTTTTCGTCTACCTTTATTGTTGTTGGCACGAGCTGTGTGAGCCCTTCTTTCGTACAAAATCTATTTATGTTCATGTAATACTGTAATAACTGCAGCCAGCATTTCCATCCACAATTAAATCTTGAAATATACATTAACCTGTTACAAGCACTGAATTATCAAAACATGCCTACAAAAAAGAATTGCTGTAACTTTGAAATATAGAGACTAGCCAGAAACCACTTCAGAACACATGGTTTCCACCTAAACAAATGTGGCAAGGAGATTATCTGCAATAGACTGACATTCCTGACTATTATGGGAGACAATAAGAAACCAAAAGTCAGAAACCATAAACAGATGCTTATAAGCAATTGGATCAAGACAAACAAGATGGGAAATAAAAAGAGTAATAGTGGCCATCCAATGCAAACTACACTAGACAAATGAGTCACGAAGTCACAGAGATGACACACAAACTCCCTGACCCCTCAAAAATGGTCAGGAACCTGAAACGATCCATAATGTGATGGTGAACATTATCGAGACAGCCCTCCAAAATGACAATGTGACGCCTCAGCAGTGTGATGTGCATGTGGATAGTTTCCAGGACCACCTGGAAAATGAGCCCTCTGGCAAGGACGACCAACAGAGCCAGCACAACTGCTTGGAAGTCAACATATCTGGAATACAGCACAATTTAAACTGAAGGCCAGTGACTCAGTAAATATGACTTCGAGCCCCCTGAGTAAACCCCCCCCCCCCCCCCCCCCACAACCAACCTGAAAATCTATTGTCACAACGACCAATCCTTAAGCTACAAAACTGTTGACTTACGCATTTTGCTGTCCAGTAAACTCAGTGACATATCAGTAGTATGCCTAGCAGAGCACTGGCTCTGCACTGATGTAGTTGAGTTAATGTCACTTCTTCTTCTTCTTCAGTAGCGTTACAGCCCTTGATGAGTCTTGGCTTCTTCAACAATCTTCCTCCACTCTTCTCGGATATTTGCTGCTCTTTTCCACCCCCAGACTCCCATATTGGTGATATCCATTATTACCTCGTCAATCCATCTTCTTCTAGGTCTCCCTTTTCGCCTAACTGAATGGATCATACATTCCATCATTTTCTTTGGAATTCTATCCTCTGCCATTCTCTCCAAGTGTCCCAGCCATCGTATTCGCTGTGATTTGACAAATTTTACTATGTCCCTGCCTTGTATTAACTCTTGTAATTCGGCATTGTAGCGTTTTCTCCAGCCTTCTTCTCCCTTATTGGCCAATAGATTTTGTGTAGTATTTTCCGCTCAATGCTTCTTAGTGCATTTTTAACATGTTCTGTCTACGTCAATACCTCTGAGCCAAGTGTGATAACTGGGCGGACTAGGGAATTGTATATTAGCAGTTTAGTTTTTCTTGTAACAAGGCTATTTTTGAACAGCTGCATATTTGCAAAGTAAGTTCCCTTTCCTGCTTGTATTCTTTCCCCTATAGCCTTTCTAATACTGTTATCATTTGTTATTAGGGCTCCCAAGTAGTTAAAAGAGGACACTCCATTGAAGCATTTCCCATTGATGTTTAGATTTGTAGGGGTTCTTCTAGCCTCAGATTGTGACATTACCATATATTTTGTTTTGTTTTCATTTACTATGAGGCCAATATTTAAGGCTTCTGTTTCCATTGCCTGATATGTTTCTAGGAGTGTAGGCCTATTGGTATTTCTTCGCACTGTAGCAATGTCATCAGCATATGCACATATCTGCCTAGTTTTCATAAATATGGTGCCTCTTTTGTTGATTTTATCTACCACACTATGCAGGTCTATATTGAATAGGACAGTGGAGAGACTATCCCCTTGCTTCACACCTTTATTAAAGTCAAAGCTTTCACTTGTTCTGCTAAGGACCTTTACTTTTGCTCTTGTCTCTGTCATTGGCATTGTCATTCTGATTAATCTTATTAATTTAGCACATATACCAACTTCTTTCAGTACTCTGTATAGTTCTTGCCAATTTGTTCTGTCAAAGGCTTGTTTGCAATCGATGAATAGGAAATGCAGATCTATATCATATTCATAGAACTTTTCCATCATTTGTCTTGTCACAAATATTTCTTCAGTTGCTCCTCTGCCTGGTCGAAAGCCACACTGATATTCCCCTAGTATGCCTTCTGCACACTTCTGTATCCTTTCGTTTAATTTACTTGTGAAGATCTTATAAGTCGTACTTAGGAGTGTTACACCTCTATAGTTTTCACATGCTGTTCGGTCCCCTTTCTTATAAATGGGGACTATTATTCCAATTTTCCAATTATCTGGCATAGTTTCTGTTTCCCATATATCTGATATTAATGTGTGCAGTTCCTTTATTACAGCTTCACCACCAGTTTTTATTAATTCAGTAATTATGCTGTCTTCCCCAGGGGCTTGATTGTTTTTTGACTTGTGCACAGGCTGGGAGACCTCTTGTAGTGTTGGCTTTCTTGCCTCATTGGTTTCATTGTCTACTTCCAGCTCCACTCTTCCCTCCTGTGTGGCTGTCTCTTCATCTTCTTGGCTGGTGCTTAGTGTATCTTTGAAATACTCTGCCCATCTTCCCACTATCTGCTCTTCCTCCCTTACCACTTTCCCATCTTTACTGGAACAGGCCATTGTTTTTGGTTGGAGTCTATTCTTCATTTTGCCTATGGCATGATAGTACTTTCTTATTTCACCTTGTTCCTTTAGTTCTTCTAGTTCTTGAAATTTCTTCTTATTCCACTCTCTTTCCTTTCTCTTGCACAGTCTGTTAGCTCTTCTCCTGAATTCTCTATATTGTTCCACATTATTTCTGGTTTCTCTCTGTCGCACTTTTGTTCTTGCCCTGTTGCTTTCCTCTATTGCTGACCTGCAATCTTCATCAAACCATTCCTGGGTTTTTCTGTTCCTTCTTATGCCTATTATTTCCTCTGCAGCATCCTTAATGGCTTTTTCAAACCTGTTCCACATTTCATCTACTCCTACTGTGGTCTCTTCATTGCTCAATTTTCTGCTTAGTGTTACTTGGTATTTTTTTACTTCATCAGGGATGTTCAGTTTGTCTGCATTCCATTTCATCATCTTCCCCATTCTGTTGCCATTTGTTAGTGACAGTTTCTCTCTGAAGACTGATTTTATCACAAAGTGGTCTGAATCACAGTTTGGTCCTCAGTTAATCTCACTATCAAATTTCATATTGTGTGAACACTACTCCAGATCAAATGATGGACATGGTAGCGTTGCTATCTTCATAAAACTACACACTGAATATAGCCCACTCCCTAAACTAAAGGAAATAGGAACAGAGAAGATCTTTGAATGTGCAGCCATAAAGCTTACAGATCTAAATCTAATTGCAGCTACAATTTACCGTCCCCCCCTCCAGTAGTATTAGTGATTTTGTGTTACAAATGGTCTTGTTTCTGTCCAAAATAAGTCAGCGGAAACAGGATGTAATTATATGTGTTGACTTTAATATAGACTTTCTCACCCACAACAGAAACAGGGAGACATTGATTAACATTGCAAAAACTTATAATCTGCATGGCCTTGTAAATGAGTCCACTAGAATAACACCCACATCCAAGACAGCTCTAGATGAAATTTTTGTTAATAGGAATAAACTTAACCCAACATTAGAAGTAGGCTTTTACAATGCAGGATTCAGCAACCACCGAGCTATCATTCTAAAGGTCGATGTTAGCAAAGATACCTCAAACCCAGTCCCACCTAAAACTTTACGAAGGTTTTTCACTCAAGATAACTTGAACAAGCTAAATGCCCTCCTTAGTATAGAAAAGTGGACAGCAATGTACACAGCCAATGATGTCAACATGAAATTCAACATATTTCTTGACACAATGATCCACCACTTTGAAGAGGCTTTTCCACAAAAACCAGTAAGAATAAATAATAATAAGGGAAACAAGACTTGGATTACACCAGGTATAAAAATCTCTTGCAAACATAAAATAATACTCCACATGTTATGTAAACAAAGTAGTGACTCCCCTCAACTAACAGAATACTATAAAAACTACACATGTATCATAAGAAGAGACAGGCAAAAAGGATGCAAAATGATGAGTACATTGACAAATCCAGCAATAAAGTAAAAGCAATGTGGAATATTATAAAAAGGGAAACAGGGGAAAACAAAGCTACAAACATGAACATAGAAATCAAACTCAACAATGAAACTATATGTAATCCCTTAGTTGTGGTGAACTCTCAACAAATTCTTAGCAAGCATCGCTGAAAATTTAGTCAAAAACAGTCCTAACACAAAGTACCGACCAGCAAACCAAAAATATCACACATCTGTAGAGTCAATTTTCATTACCAAAGTCACTGAAAATGATGTTGCAAAAGTCCTCAGAGAGTTAAAAAAGGCATATTTTGCTGGAATTAATGTTATCCCAGTAGCTGTCATCGAAAATTGTGTACACACAATTACTGAACCATTAACTCATCTCTGTGACCGTTCTTTCCAGGCAGGTACTTTCCCTGAAGCTCTGAAACTTTCTAAAGTAGGCCTAATTCCTGTCTTCAAAAAAGGTATGAATAACTACAGGCCTATCACAATCTCATACTGCTTTTCTAAAGTTTTTGAAAAAATAATGTACAAAAAACTGATGGATTTCATTGAAAAGAAAGGTTTACTAAGTTTAGCTCAACATGGGTTCAGAAGCAACAAATCTACTGAAACTGCAGAATATGATTGCATAAATATGCTATTAGATATGTTAGATAAAAGCAGCCTATAACAGACATATTTCTGGATCTGTCAAAGCCTTTTGACACTGTTGACCACAAAATATTGCTGAAAAAAATAGAACACTATGGTATCGGAGGAATTGAAAACAATTGGATTGCTTCATTCCTAACCAATCAGATGCAGAGAGTCAGCATGAAATACACTAATAGACAAGCCAACCCAATAACCGAAATCCTATTAAGTAATAAAACTGTAAAGCAAGGTGTACCACAGGGCTCAGTATTGGGACCTCTACTTTTCCTCCTGTTTATTAATGACTTGAGCCTGAATGTAGATGCACACAAAACAATAATATTTCCTGAAATCATGTGCTAGCCTGAAAACACTAACCAAGGTGTACTATGCTTACATAAAAGCCCACCTACAATATGGTGTGATATTTTGGGGAAATTCTCCAACTGCCCTAAGCACATTCAAAACCCAGAAGAGAGCAAACCCAGAGACTCCTGCAAACACATCTTCAGAAAGTTGGAAATCCTTATACTGCCTTGCCTATATATTCTCGAGACTCGAAAATTTTTCAGAAACCACATAGTGCCAACTGCCTCCAGAGTGGTAAAAAATAATGAAATACATAAACACAACACTAGGAAAAACTCAAATCTGCATGTTTTACGTACAAACACCAACTGTGTAAAAAGGACGCTTTCCACATGGGCCTCCAACTGTTCAATAATCTTCACACTAGTATTAATTCCATCGAAGACAATATAAAATCTAGCTAAGCTGTGAAGTCATATTTGTTGTGTAGCTGATTTTACTCTGTAAATGTATACCTAGAACACTAATCTTGCTATTTATGTTAAACTGAAAACATTGAGCACTGGAGTGAAGTAAACTTAACCAATATAATACATTAGGATACTGTAAGCTAATATATGTTAACTATGTTAACTGATATTTTCCGACATCTGTAACACACCGTGTACCATGAGATCACATGGAATAAATAAATAAATAAAAAGTCATGAACCAACAGTAAAAATTAACAGAAAAACACACAACATCAGAATTAGGTATTTTATTGTGATGCAGTTTATTTTATTTTAAAGTAATGTACAACTACCAGTTTTTCCGAATTTCCCTCCCCCCCCCCCCTCCACCCTCCTTACGAGCGCCCCATCCAGACTGGGGTAGCTCTGCTTGTAGAACTGCTGAGCTAGCAATCCCTACGCCCACATATTTCCTCGACCTAAAATACATACCATTAGAAAGTTAAGCCTCAACAGTGCCGTCAATCAATGAGAATTGAGCTACCATCAACCAACGATACCGTATAGCGTGAATCGACTGTAAATTAATTTTTGGCGTTAACAAAACTTTTATTGTGTGATCGGAGGAATAAAAGGAGTTTTAGTTACGAAACGGTTGGGAGTTGCAAAAGGTACAATTCGTACCTGTTCGGCAAATAGTGAAACTTTGTTTGCTCCCTCCTTTTATGCCCAAAAAGCCTTGATATTCAGAGATATTTAATGTTTTGTGTTTGCTTGTTAATATTGTAATGTGGAATTGGTTAAATGCCCGGTAAAAATTAACGTCTGCAGCAGTGTAAACATCATGCATTAGTGAAAAATAGATGAGAATTCGTATCCCCACAATCGAATATTCGCCATGAGCTTTAATACAGTATTTTGTATATGTAGGCCTAACTTGATGTTGTATGGTGGAAGGTATTAAAACCTTGGGTATAGTGTATTTGCAGTGTAGGGTGGGTTTTTTCCATAACTCTTGCAAAAACTTTTGAATTTGTGCTCTCTGTAAATTGGGTGAATTTCTGAAAGGCTGACGATAAAAAAAAATCATTGATTGATACTTTAACTGTGCATCACTAGTATATATACAACTGGGGATGAAATGTGTGTCATTAATGCTAGGAATTACCGGGTATGTAGATACATAATATCAGTTTATTAGTTACTGCTATAACAATCATGGGGTGAGAAAACACAGAAAAGCACACACAAAAAAAAGAAGAAAACTTCCAAGTATGATTATTTAACAATCATTACTTCAACACCCCTCACCTCAATTTGATACTTCCATTAAGTATCTGCAAATTTCACTAATCCTATCTTTGGACACGGTCTATTGAACTGTGCACTCATAGTAGCTTTTGTTGAATGTCTGCCTCTCATTCCTCATAGCTGATGTGTTGAAAATTCCGATGTCTTTCGTTAAGCAGCTGATGTATGAGATCGAATTTAATATTCACATGCTTCAATCCTCCAAGTTCCCACTTCTGTAATAGACACATGCATGATACAGTGTTCAGTTTTCATAAATATTTTAAATTCTTCAAGAAGATTCGTCAGCCACAGGGTATCTGTGTAGCTGTTGCTGAAGCAATATGTTATGCTCCTGACTCCTTTTAGCCCAACAAACAGTATTTTGAAATACCTGGACTATGTATGCTGTTGTAGATATTCAATCTTCTTCACTTGCCCAGTCAGAGACGAACACTTGAAATTCCCTTTTTGTGACACAGATGAATGTCAAGTGTTCCTTTAATACACTTAATTTTTACTACTTCTTAGTATCAATGATTTTCCAGCAATTCGAATATAATCTACATACAGTAGCAAATAAGTATTATAACCATCAGTGTTTTTAACAGAGAGACATCTATCAACTTCAGATTTTCGAATCCTGATTTCCTTCATTAAACTGTCAAATTTAAAGTTCTAAGTTCTTGATTCCTGCTTCTGCCCATATAAAACATTGTTGAGTTTGCATACAAGTCCTTCCTTACTCTTTGAAACTTGTGGAACTTTTGTATACATTTCTTCAGTCAGTTCTTCATGCAGGAATGCTTTTTGTACAGCCATTTGTTCCATAAATAAATCATGTTCATTCACCAGATTAACAAATGTTCTCACTGTTGGAGTCAAGCAACTGGAGCATATGTCTCCTCATTGTCTTGTCTTTTTTACCTGAACACAACCTTTAATAACTGAATGTCCCTTATATTTTTCAGTATTTTCAGATGCATCTCTTTCTACTTTGAACACCCACATACTGTTAATGACTCTCTTATTTGCTGGAAGTGGTGCAGTTCCGTTAGATGACAGAGTCCAGGTCTTCCGTTATTGTTTTTGTCCATTCTTCTTCATCATGGTGACACTTCACATCTTCTGACTTCAGAGATAAGTTATTCACAAATGCTTCTGCATTCAAGGCTAATACCACATAATTTTCAAAGGATCTAGGTTTTCATGTTGTTCTACTGCTTTTCAGCAGCGGCTCCTACTTTCTTCACTTCTTCTGAAGTGAAGGGCTCTGAGCTATCTTCAACAGTTTGTTCGGATTCCTCAGAGTTAGTTTCATTCTGATGATATTGTCATCTGCTATATTATGTGTTATGTTGTCCATTTGAAAAGTCTCCTTAAAGATCCAGTCACCACTACTTTGACCCTCAAATAGAAAATTACCTTCTTCAAAAATTACATCATTACAAATGCAATCTTGTATTGTATGGGACACTATAATCTGTAACCATGTGGACAATATCTCATCATTAAATATTCTAATCACCTGGTGCGAAAGTTACAAGCCTCTAGTTCCTTTGGAATGTGCAAGTATGCATCACACCCAGACACACACAGTTTCTTCAAATTTGGCTTCCTTCCATACCATAGCAATGCTGGAATTTCTCCGTGTATAGCTGAGGTTGGAATGCAGGTAATGATAGAAACAATTGCCAGTACCGTTTCTGACCAAAATTGCTTTCCAAGTTTGCATCCAATGAAACTTTTCAATGATAGTATGATGTGTCATTCTGCCACTCCAGTTAGCTGAGATGTGTACCTTATGGTTAACTAGAGCTGCACTCTGATTCCTTCAAAGAATTTCATCATTTCATTTGAAATGTTTTCACAACCATTGTCACATCTAAACCAGCTGATCTTCTTCTTAAAATGAGCAGTAGCCATCCCATAGCATACTTTAAAATAATGAAACACCTCAGGCTTGGCTGAAGAGAGTAATCTGTTGTAAAGTGAGTACAGTCATCAGTGAAAGTCACTATTTATTTATTTCCATCAAAAGAAACAATCACTATAGGACCAAGCACATTATTATGTATCCATCCAAATTGTTGTCTGGCTGAAACACAAGACTGAATATGTGGTAATTATGTCTGTTTACCATCTGTGAAGGTCAAACATTTGTTAATGGGTTTATAAAACTTTATGATAAGTGTCCTAAGCACATATGCCACAGCTCTACACCACTGTCAGAAACACAGCCACGCCAAATAGAACTCTTAGTATGTTTGAACAAAAGGGTATACATGCCTGAAACTCTTCTTTGAGCTACAACTTTATTATCCTTTTGAATTGAATACACTGAATTTTCCAAATCAATGTAGTGTCCAGTCATCTCTAGTTTACACACTGACAAATTATTTAGAAAACATGACACTGTAAGAACATCTTTTATTTTTATTTCAAATTTATTTCCAGATAAATGCCTTCACTATCAACTACTACAACATTTCTGGCAAACAAAATTGTATCTGTTTTGGCAACCTTTGTTCTATTGGATTTTCCAGTTCTTTCACATGCATCATAGGAACAGATTCATTAATCAAATGTTCTGTTGCCACAAGTTCAGAAACAACTCTACTTTGCTATCTGCAAAACCTCCAGCAACAGCTGAGAAAGAAAAATTATTTTCACTTCCACCTATCTCTTGCACATTTTTTGCTACGTTTGCAGAATGGTTATTTTTATGCTTTTGGGACAATTTAACTGAGCGTTGTGCACTAACATGACCTGGTTTCCCAAATATGCAACAAATATATTTAGACCGAGCTTTGGTTGAATCATACATGCCTTGAGACATGGCTGTCACTTGATACTTCCTTTGATGTTGCTGAGAGACAATATATGTAAAAAGTGTGACTTGTGGGACTGTAATCACTGTTTCACTGTCAATACCACCCTGATTCAAATAATCTTTATCTTTGCTTTGTCGTGTTATCTTCTACAGAACAACCTGATTCTTCTGAAGTTTGCGGATTACTGTTTCTTGTTGATTACACTACAACCATCACATGTGGGTGGAACAATAAGCAAACAATGGAAACTCCAGGTTGTAAGACCAACAATATAAGGTAAAGGACAGACTGCTGCTAACCATAAAGATGACATATTGAATTGCATATAGGCACAACAAAGCCATCTTCTGAAAAGGAATCACACACAAGCAAATACACCTCACACACACATGACAGGCACCTTTTACTGGAGAAGGCTTTGACTGAAAGCTGAAAATGTAAACTCTTTTTGTTGTCCTGGTCCACAGTTCAACACGTTATCTTTACAGTGAGTAGCAATCTATAGTTTTCCTTACATTTTTGGTGGAAGAATAAGGATGTGTTGGTGGCTAGTGCGGTTAGAGGTGACACAAACATGATGCTTGCTTTTGGATACTCGAGGTCATTGTATTTTCAATTGGAAGTGAGGGGCCACTTCATAGTAGATTCATATGTAGGACAAAAATTGCCATGGACTCAAACCTGAAGAAGATTCGTGTGTCCCAAATGGTTTATGCAGTTGCAAGATTTCATGCAGTTGTAGGCTGTCAGCACTTTGCTGTTATGTTTCATTGATCCTATGTGCCCCAATGGAAAAATCATTTAACGTATAGTAGTTTTGACAGTTGAAAAGGAAATATTGGTAATCGTAGGCCACATATTGTACCAAATGTCAGTAACTGATGACACATTGTTTTACAGTGGCTGAAGATCGTGTCATTTAAACATTGCTTTAGAAGTAAAAATGAACCTGTTCAAGATGCAGTAAGCATCATGAGTGCTGTTTTACACTACAAAGGGTGAAGTCTACCATGTTTTATGTTTAGTGTGGTCCTACTGTTGTTCTGAAAGTACAAACCATTGCAGTATCATTTTCTGTCTGTGTTGCATGTCTATCTCTTGCTACTTTTTTTGCCTCTACATGTCTGGAATGTTTTTGGAAATGTTTTGTGCATTTTCAGTATCTGATATTAGAACAGTCTCTCTGCTGTTTTTCGTTCCTTTTTTTTTCTTCATTCCCCTTCTCCTGCCCTTCCTGTGCTTCAGCGTTTGAGGTTCCTCTTCTTCTTCTTCTTCCTCCCTGTGCACTCCTGTAGGCCAGCACACACATCTGACACAAAACAGATGACTGGGTAATGTATATTTCCCACCCCATGTTGACAGGTGAGGTTTGCACATACCTCTGGTACAGGCCAAGCCCAGGGAGGGGTGATTGCCTAAGTTGTCACCTTCCCAAATTGCAATTTGGTCCCTCTGTCAGGTGTTCAGGAGGTTTGAACTATCACCTAAGGTGAGTGAGCCCCCCTCTGTGAGAGAGGGCCCCCTAGTTGGACGGAGCGTGCCATCCAACATGCTGACAATCAGGGGGATTCACAGTCAATGTCTACTAATGTAAACTGAATGAGGTCTACAATTCAAAGGCTCTCCCGGCTGTGCATGATGGTTCCTTGTGGTTTCACATAGTGAAGACGGTCAGTCCATTGCTGTGGTAAATCCATTTATTATTCAGAAAAGTGCTGATGCAGTTGCTGGCACTATGCAATCCTGTTCTCGTTTACACAATGTCGCTTTGCTTTGGGAGAGTACTTCTGATTCTCAAGCACAATAACAGCTTGCAGCTTCACTCACCCATGGCTATCCAGTTCATGTAAAGGCTCATCAAACGGTGAATTCTTTCCATGGTGTTACTTACCATAAGCTGCTCGATGGCCTGACCAAGGCAGAAATACAGACATAACTCTCTGATCAGAGTGTTGTTGCAGTCCATTGGATGATGAAAAAGGTAGTTGCATCCTAAGTGCCCACACACAGTCTCTTTGTGACTTCTGATAGAGTGGTGCTTCCATCAAAGATCAAAGCAGGTTATGAAGTTATCACATTTCAACAGTACATTTGAAACCTGGCACTGCTACCAGTGTCATTGTTAGAACCAAAGTTTCATGTCCTGACGACAACCGGCCAAATGTGTAACCTGTGGTAGGGATACTCAAGAGGGCAATTGTCCACCTTCTTCTCCCCACTGTATCAACTGCAATGGTGATCATGCCACCTCCTCCCAAGATTGTCCCATGTCTCTCAATGAGTGGGTTGTCTAGGAGATCCAGGTGAAGGAAAAAGTGCCTTTCCCTGTTGTTTGCAAGTTGTTGGCTAGTCGCAAACTCTATGTTCTACCATCTGCCACTTAAAGTATTGTTCTTGCTGCTTCTTGCTCCATGAAGGACATTACCATGCAAAAATGTGACACAATATTCAGCACCACGGTTGTAATATCTCCCAGTGTCATGGTAGCATCCTCGTCTAATCCTCCTCCTGCTGTATTTATGGTCATCTCCTTCACCATCTCGGAGATCCTATTTGATGGTGTCACCACATGAAACACTTGCCCAGCCGACCTACATGTCGCCATTGCGCACTGTCAACCTTTTTCTGCCCTGGACTCTGAATACTGACAGAAGGAGAATGCCAACATGTCTATAGACCTCATGGAGCCAGATCCTCTAGTCTCTGTGCCATGTAGCAGTGAGCCATCGAAGGCTGGCACTCGGCAGCAGCCGATATGACATCCCTTTATTTTCTCCCCTCCCTTTTCCTTATAATGACTCTCCTCCAATGGAATGTTTGTGGCCTTCAATCCAATGAAGAGGACTTGTGGCTGCTCTTAGAAATGCAGCATCCATGTGTTCTCTGCCTCCAAGAAACAAAATGGGGTCATCGTGATAGCTTTCACATCCCGCATTTCTTTCTTGTCTACTTTAACTTTCCCCTTGATGGGATTCCAACTCATGGGGAGTCATGCTGCTCATCCGGGATGACATTCATAGTCAACCCATCTCCCTGATTAACCTGCTTCAACTTGTTGCAGTCCACATTTTCCTTCCTCACTTCATGTTTTCCCTTTGTATCTTTTACATCCCTCCATCATTCAGTGTCATCAGGGCAGACTTCCTCCAACTTTCTGGGCAACTCCCTCGCCCATTTCTGCTGCTCATTGACTTTAATGTGCACCATCTCCTTTGGGGTAGTCCCAAGTGGCCTGATGGCTGACCTTCTCAGTCAACTTCACCTCATCTGCCTTAACATAGGAGCATGCACGTTCCTTTCAGACACCACGTGCACCTATTCCCATTTGGACCTCTCAATCTCTACTGTGCAGCTTCCTGTCATCTCAAATGGTCCATTCTCTCTGACATGTACTTGAGCAACCATTTCATGTGTGCTGTTGGTGTGTTGAATTCTATCCCACCTATGTGCACACCCAAAAGGCAGCTTTCTAAGGCCGACTGGAGATTTAACTCCTCCCTGGTGACCTTAAATGAAGTTTATTTCCCCAGTAGTGATGACCCAGTAGAATGTCTTACAAATGTTATCCTTACCACCACAGAACATACCATTCCTTGCACTTCCTCTTTATTGCACCATGTCCAGGTCCCTTGGTGGGTTTGGGTGTGCCACAATGCTATTCATTCATGGAGACATGCTCTCCATGTTTTTAACCATCATCCTATGATGGCATACTCCACTCAATACAAACAGTGGTGTGTGCAGTGTCATTGCATTCTTTGGGATAACAAAAAAGGTATCTGCATTTCATTAACTAGTTCCTTCAACAGTTCCACTCCCTCTTTCATCATGTGGGCCAATCTCCGACAGCTCTCTGGGACCAGGGTCCATTTCCTGATTTCCAGCATGACAGTAGCAGCCAATGTCATTGTGTACCCTATTGCTATCTCAAACACCTGAGGCCACTAATTTGTGGAGATTTCAACCTCCTCACACTAACACCCTGCCTTCCTCCATCGGAAATGAGTGGAGAAGGCTTGGGGAATACCAGTCTCTCCTCAGAGTCGTGAGAGCTACAATGCCACCTTTACTGTGCTGAAGCTATATCATACTCTCACTTCATCCTGATCCTCCATCTGAGGGTTGGATAACATTCAGATTCTGATGTTGCAGAACTTTTCTCTTATGGGCAAGCACTTCCTCCTTCACACATACAATCACATCTGGGCAGAGGTCACATTTACCAGATGCTGGAATAAAGCCACTGTCATACCCATACATAAACCCAGTAAAGACAATCACGTTTCTTCTAGTTGCCATCTATTGCAGTTACCCACAGGCTTGCCTCCTTGAGCTGCATCTTCAGCAATGTCTCGATCGTCTTTACACATGGAGCATCGACAGTGGCTTTCACTTGTCTGCCAACAAAACCATTTGTATAAATTTCTGGTAGCTCAATTGATTTCTTCCACTGTCTTTACATCTTGGGCCTGTTGCTCTTCCACACATTGAAACTACAAAATTCCTGCAACTCATGCTCCACAGGAAACTTTCTTGGTCCTCCCACATGACTTATGTGCCCGCCTGCTGTACATTGTCTCTCAATATGTCCTGTGTGTTCTCAGCTGTACTTCCTGGGGAACGGATCAGACCACCCTCCTCCATTTGTACCGGTTCCTTGTCCATTCAAAACTAGACTATGGGTTTTTCGTTTATGCATCTGCATATCTGCCCATCTTACGCTCATTCAATACAGGCCACCATCTTGGCATCCATTTGGCCACTGGCGCCTTTCACACTAGCCTGGTCAAGAGTCTGTATGCAGAAGCTGCCAAAATATCACTGTCATACCACTGTGACTTCCTCCTCAGCAGATACGCAAGTCATTTGTCTATCATGCCAGGCCACCCATCCTATGCCTCCTTCTCCAATGTCTCCTTTGATCCTCAGTATGAGGCGCATCCCTCCTCTTTGTTACCTCCTGGACTTCACTTTTGGCACTTGGTCCAGTAGCTTAACTTCATGCTACCTGACACTTTCCTAATGGGTGTGAAACCCCTACCATGCTGGCTTTGTGCAGTGTCTTCTGTTCACCTTGGCCTTCATTCACTTCAGGAGGACAATACTCCAGCTTCACTTTATCGCCGTAAGCTTCATGACATTCCCATGGAACTTGGCAATAGTATCTTTCTGTATGCTGATGGCTCTCAGACTGACCACAGTGTTGAGTGCGCCATATTTTGGTATCAGCTTCCAGAACACTGTTCAGTATTTACAGCAGAGATCTTCACCATGTGTAGGGCCATGCAATACATCCCGCCACTCTCTGTGCCACTCCGAGCCTCTGTGTGCTGTACATTATACATCCTTTAGTTCAAACGCCCCAGGAAAGCCAACACTTTCTCACTATTGAAGGAGCCAATTTGATGTTTATGTGGGTTCCAGGACATGTTGATCTGATGGGAGACAAGGCTGCTGATGATGCTGCCAATGCTACTGTCGTCGTACTGTAACAACAACAACACTATACTATAGTAATTACAATAAATTTTTCTTCTGAATTTCGATAAATTAATATAATCGATGTTTTGATTCCATTTCTCTTCTTTTCATGTCATTATGTTGAAGCAACTGTAAACAATTTTCAATGTAAATTTTAATATTTATGTAAAATTTCAAGCAATTTTATAACAAAATTGAAGTGTAACTGATGTTGAATCTATTGTGACATGTTTGAAACTGTAATTGTGCGCCTGGTCCATGCGTAGGCAATGTAATAGGATATGTGGAATGTAAAACCTTTGGTGAATACCCTATCTGTAGGGGAGCGGAAAAAGGTGGATGGCAGGCGAGCGCGGGAAAATGCACATGGGCGCGGCACGGCATAATGGGCTCAGCAGCACAGTCGGAGTTGGGCATCGGTCTGAGGAACACGTACCGGATCGAGGAGGCTATCCTGGAAAAAGTGGTTCCATTGAGCCTCGGATGTGCCGTGTCCGACGACTATACTGCATGGCTATATTCTGAAGGCACTGGATTGAAAAGGATTACGACGCCAAGAAGAAGCAAAGTGCCGCTACAGCAAAAGCCATAGCTGTGCTTGTATGTGTGCTGTGCGTCTCGCCATCTCTCCCCTCGCCAACCGCCGCATCGACTCGCACAGGTTGAATCTTTAGAATTGTATTTGTGAGGACCAGTGTTAATTTTGTTCCTGACTGTTCAATAATAACGTAACTTTTACCAGATTTGTTCTATCAATGAATTATCCCAATCACTAACCTAGACAGGATCCTTTCCACATGTTGTGCAATCCGAGTGTCCCAAAATGAAGATTTAAAGTTTATGTTAATAAGAATCAACTGCAGACCTATTTATGCTAGAATGAATCTTAATGAGCTTTATTGTTAATGAAAATATGAGTAAAGAGCAGAGGTCTGACAGAGTACTAAGATAAATTTGGAATTGACTTAGTAAGAAAGTTTAATTAATTTGAGACAAAAATAATGGTAGTTAAATGAGGAAGTAATTGGACAATAAGAGTAATAATTCATGTTTTTTAAATCTTGAGTAATTAATGTTTCCAATAGTTAATGGTTTCAACATTGTGATCATAACAGTTTCAGGGTCCTCTCCCCCACTCTTTCACTCTTTTCTTTTCTATTCATTTAAATTCTGAAGTGATTGCACTGATTTGACCAGCAAAGTTAAAGTCAAAATAAAACCTAAATTTATCAGTGTTTTACCATTATTAAAATTGACATTGTCAAAAGTGCTATTTCTAGGGTGACCTATGTCCGATTTCAGTCGGATCAATAGGCAAAACGCAGTTCGTAGTAATCATTGTAGTGTAATGTTGTGTGTTTATAGCTTGTTCAAATTAGTACAGAAAGGGAAAATCTTAGTTCAGTAGATTTTTCTGGTTCTAAAATTCACCATATAATACAGTATTACTACGTGTGGTTATGCTTGTACGTACATCCACTTGTATAAGGGAAAAGCTCACTCAATGCCTAATTAGGCTGGCGACCGTATTATTAACTATTGGTAGCATCTGCAGTGTCTGTTTATTATCCGTCCTAATGTGTAGTTGCACTTATACTTGCTTGACGTATCATTGTTGTTGCTGACTGGGTATAAGTCCGGTTTTGCTTCCATCTAGGTACACACGGTCAACATATTTATTAAAATCCTTTCCTATAAGGTGAAGCCCGTCAACTTATCATAGAACAGGCTTTAAAGAGTTAACGTACGCCCCGAGAGGGGACCATTACAAGTGGCTTCCCGGTGACAGGACATTTAGTTGTTGTCGGTCACAAATTAATGTGAATACCGAACAGTGGATGTTCAGTGGCTCGAATTGCAATAGTATTCAGTAAAACAAGTAGCAGTGAATGTCAAGTACGGTAGTGTGGTGTAGCGTACATTCAGTATGGACAGGAAAGTAGACGGGGTGGATGTGCCGAGCGTAATAGAAGAGGCGCATGGCAATAACAGGAGTTTACGCGGCCAGATAACAGATGGCGTTAGCGAAAGACAGTTGGCGTACATACAATACCACGAACATGTTAATGAACAGATTGAAAGGTTGAGATCGCCTCGAACACAGCAAGGAATAAAACAGGAAGTAGAGGGTGACTTTGTAGATGATAGTGAGTATGTGAATGAATCCACTGACATGTTTGATTCTCCACTGATAAAGAAAGAACCGAAAGAAACTTTTGAAGTAGGATCGGAACACACCGATTCCGTAGAACAAAACAGTGTGAAAATTTTAAGCATGAACGATTTATTTGAACAATTAACCAAACAAATTGCAGGACAGAGTGAGCAGCACAAAATACAGAACGATCAGCTTTAAACACACGTTGGCCAGCTTAAAGCACAGGGTGAAAATCAAGGAATTAAAATTAGTAAACAAATAGAACAGGTAGAACAAAAAGTGGGTAGTTTAAGTTCTGTGGTAAATACTATGAAATTTGAAATTGACACCATTAACAAAAATATGGATACTATGCAGGGGGAAATTAGTGACATTAACAGTAGGTTCGATGCTGAAATTCTCAACATCCAAGAGAAAGTAGAACCTCTGGTTGAAACAAAAGTAGACGAAAAAGTTTTCGGTCTTAAAACTGAAATGGTAAACGAATGTCAACACGGAATCTCACAGTTGAAAAAGGCAGTTTCAGACACTGAAAGAGATTTAGGTGAGAAAGTTACTGGATGTGTACAAAAATGCGAAGAAAATACTTCGAAAATTCAAGGCAAAATTTTCGATCTTGAGAGTAAAATTAAAGATAGGCCTGGTGTTGTCTATAATGGCACACCAATTACGAAGCTGTTAGAAGGTGAGGAACGCTTCGATCCCGCCAAGAAACATAACGGATGGCATCCGTTGGATTTCATCAAAAATTGCGAGAGGATATTTCCTGAACACTTGTCTGATCAGGAAAAGATAAACGTAGTAATTAGCGCCTTAGCAGGTGACGCTAAGCGCTGGGGAATCAATTTGAATACCGAACGAATGACGTTCGACGAATTTAAACAAAGGTTTACGGAAGAATATTGGTCCGAACAGAAACAGGATCATTTATGGCGCGAGTTTATCATGGCCAAGCTTCATGATAACCGGGGCAGGAATTCTTTGAAAGATTTCTGCGAATATTGGTACCGGAAATTGACACATTTAAGAGGTAGAAGGCAGATTCAGAAATCATCTGGGAACTATATAAAAAGCTTCCAGAAGATTCAAAGAGATATGTGGGAAGCAATCATCGCAGCTTCCAAGCATTTCTAGAAAGGGTCGAAGACGAAGACCATTGGCGCGAAAGTCGTGCCAATTATCAAAATTTTGGTAACCGAAATAATCGTAATAATGACGAAAGAAGTTACGGCGATGGATTTCGCGTCAATATGATACAGAGAGTTAGAGGTAGAGGTAGAGGAAGAGGAAGTTATCCAGGTCGCGGTAGAGGATACACCGTGCAAAATAACAACGACGCGGGAAACTGATTTCCGCGAACGTTGCCGGCCAAATGGAAGCGGACAATATATACCGGCCCCGATTTAAGAAAAGTTACCGAACTGACAGTAATATTATGAGACAGGTTAGAGACAAGCGTGGAACGACGCAACCTGTTGTTGCGAAACAAGCGTCAGGTGCGAGCCAGAATGAGTCATCTCAGCCGCGCAGAGCGCTACTTGTTAACAGGCGAGTGGAGCATCAGAGGGCAACGGCCCAGCCTAGGAGAACAGCTGTTCAGAGAGAAGCCGCTAGTAATACAGCAACATTAGGTACGAACATAGCCGTAAGAGCTGATAAGTATTTTACGAGTGATAATTCCGTGGCGAAGGAAATAATAGATGAAACTGTGAATACACAGAGAGGTGCGGTTAGCAGTGTTTGCAATGAAGTAAAAGGTGAGAATGAATTAGCAGAGGTAAGTAATTGGCGTGTGCAGATCGACAATCTGTACAAGGGCCTAAAGCAATGTGAGGGGGAGGATTTTAAGAAGGAGTATGAGGCAAAGAAATTAGTTAGTGGAAAAGGAGATAATAGGGACGTCGATGAGGTGACATGGCCCGAGTTTAAAGAGGAGAGAGCAAATAGCGCCGCGCAAAGTACGCGTGCTGCCGATAGGACAAAGGTGAAAAATAGGAAGAAATTGGAGGACGAAATACTTAGCATTGACGAGGAAGTAACTTCTGTTATTGATCCGCCAACAGTACAAGCTGCTACCGAAAGGCACCATGGGGAAGGGACAGATAATTATCTAAAAGTAACTGAAGTCCACGAGGATTACTCTGAATATGAAGCAACAGGGGATTTGAGTAAAGCTGATGATGAGGCCGTTTTGCCAAAAGAGGATATTGAGTTAAAATCAAAGCCTGACCAAAATACAAAGGAAGAACTTAGTGCCTGTCTCAGGAAAGCTTTTATGTTACAACCTGAAAGTGATCCAGAATGGTCGGATTCTGACGATAGTTCAGATGTCGAATATTTCGGGAATAGTGGAAATAATGGAAATACAGTTAACTGCGATATTGTATCTAATGATGACGAAATTTAAAAACAAAACCCAGATGTTGAGACTGAACAAAGAAAGAAAGAGCCACCTGACGACTCAGAGTCTATTTTACAAAGAGTTCAAGTAATTAATGACGTTGAACTCCCCGGAACCAAAGAAACCGCCAGATATAGGTGAGGTGAATGTTAAAAGCATATCTTGGGACGATGTTATCGTCGACCCGGATTTGCTTAGGGAAGGCAACAATAATGAAAAACATTCGACGGTTAAACAAATTGTAATACCAGTTGAAATTTATAATGTGAAATTGCAAGTACTTCTTGATACTGGATCTCAGATATGCGCAATCTCCCAGTCGTTTTTCGAACACATTTGTGATGAGCCTGGAATAGTAATTATGTCAGTGACAGGTGTAAAAATTGTTGGTGGTACGGGCAAAACTAGCAAGCCGGTAAAGAACCCGATTTTGGTTGAATTTAATATAAAAGGACAAACATTTGAACACGATTTTTTGGTTGTGCCAGACTTGAGTACTGAAATGATTCTGGGAATAGATTGGTTGGATACAGAAAAGGGTATTATTGATTGTAGCCAGGAAGTGATCAAAATTAATAATGCATCTAGGAATTTGGAATTAAAATTTGAGGGAAATGGAAAGGTGTTCGATTCAGATATTGATTCTTTATTGTTGGAGATCGACCAAGGGAATGATGGTTTGACAAACAAGTATGAGTTGTACCATGTTCAGAGGTTGATAAATGAGAGTGACAAGCAGGGGCATGATTTTAAAGAAATGGTGGAAAATTTGAAGGGAATATCTCCCGAACAGAAAACAGAATTGCTTGGTGTTTTAGATAGTAACAGTGTAACAACAACAACACTATACTATAGTAATTATAATAATTTTTTCTTCGGATTCTTAATAAATTAGTGTAAGCAATGTTTTGATTTCATTTCTTTTTCTTTTTGTGTCATTATGTTAAAGAAAATGTAAGCAACTTTAGATGTGAATATTAATATTTATGTCAGATTTCAAGCAATGCTACAACAAAATTGAAGTGTAACCCCTGGTGAATCTATTGTAACATGTTTGAAATTGTAATTGTGCGCCTGGTCCATGCGTAGACAATGTATTAGGATATGTGGAATGTAAAACCTTTGGTGAAACCCTATCTGTAGGGGAGCGGTAAAGGGTGGATGGCAGGCGAGCGCGGGAAAATGCACACGGGCGCGGCACGGCATAACGGGCTCAGCGAGACAGTCGGAGTTGGGGATCGGTCTGAGGAACACATTCCGGATCGAGGAGGCTATCCTGGGAAAAGTGGTTTCATTGAGCCTCGGATGTGCCGTTTCCGACAACTATACAGCATGGCTATATTCTATAGGCACTGGATTGAAAAGAAGCAAAGTGCCGCTACAGCAAAAGCCATAGCTGTGATTGTATATGTGCTGTGCGCCTCGCCATCTTGCCGCCTGCCAACCGCCGCATTGACTCGCACAGGTTCAATCTTTAGAATTGTATTCGGGTGGACCAGTGTTAATTTTGTTCCTGACTGTTCAATAATAACTTAACTTTTACCAGAATTTTTCTATTAATGAATTATCCTCATCACTAACCTAGATAGGGTGCTTTCCACATGTTGTGCAATCCGAGTGTCCCAAAATGAAGCTTTAAAGTTTATGTTAATAAGAATTAACTGCAGACCTATTTATGTTAGAATGAATTTTAAGGAGCTTTATGGTTAACGAAAATATAAGTAAAGAGCAAAGGTCTGACAAAGTTGTAAGATATTTTTGGAATTAGCTTACTAAGGAAGCTTAATTAATTTGAGAAAAAAATAATGGTAGTTAAATGAGGAAGTAATTGGACAATAAGAGTAATAATTCACGTTTTGTAAATCTTGAGTACTTAATGTTTCCAATAGTTAATGGTTTCAACACCGTGATCATAACAGTTCCAGAGTCCCCCCCCCCTTCTTTCACTCTTTTCTTTTCTATTCATTTAAATTCTGAAGTGATTGCACTGATTTGACCAGCAAAGTTAAAGTCAATATAAAACCTAAATTTATCAGTGTTTTACCATTATTGAAATTGACATTGTATGTGTGTGTGTCAAAAGTGCTATTTCTAGGGTGACCTATGTCCGATTTCAGTCGGATCAATAGACAAAACGCAGTTCGTAGTAATCATTGTAGTGTAATGTTGTGTATTTATAGCTTGTTCAAATTAGTACAGAAAGGGAAAATCTTAGTTCAGTAGATTTTTCTGGTTCTAAAATTCACCATACAATACAGTATTACTACGTGTGGTTATGCTTGTACATACATCCACTTGTACAGGGGAAAAACTCACTCAATGCCTAATTAGGCTGGCGACCGTATTATTATCTATTGGTAGCATCTGCGGTGTATGTTTCTTACCGGTCCTAACGTGTAGTTGCACTTATACTTGCTTGATGTATCATTGTTGTTACTGACTGGGTATAAGTCCGGTTTTGCTTCCATTCAGGTACACGCGGTCAACATACTTACTAAAATCCTTTCCTATAAAGTGAAGCCCGTCAACTTATTATAGTACAGGCTTTAAAGAGTTAACGTACGCGCGAGTGTGGACGTTACAAGTGGCTTCACGGTGACAGAACATCCAGTTGTTGTCGGTCACAAAATAAAGTGAATACCGAACAGTGGATGTTCAGTGGTTCGAACTGCAATAATATTCAGTAAAACAAATAGCAGTGAACGTCAAGTACGGTAGTGTGGTGTAGCGTACATTCAGTATGGACAGGAAAGTAGACGGGGTAGATGTGCCGAGTGTAATGGCAGAGGCGCATGGCAATAGCAGGAGTTTACGCGGCCGGATAACAGATGGCATAAGCGAAAGGCAATTGGCGTACATACAATACCACGAACATGTTTATGAACAGATTGAAAGGTTGAGATCGCCTCGAACACAGCAAGGAATAAAACAGGAAGTAGAGGGTGACTTTGTAGATGATAGTGGGTATGTGAATGAATCCACTGACATGTTTGATTCTCCACAGATAAAGAAAGAACCGAAAGAAACTTTTGAAGTAGGATCGGAACACACCGATTCCGTAGAACAAAACAGTGTGAAAATTTTAAGCATAAACGATTTATTTGAACAATTAACCAAACAAATTTCAGGACAGAGTGAGCAGATCAAAACACAGAATGATCAGCTTCAAACACAAGTCAGTAATCAGGTTAATCAATTAAAACACATGTTGATCAGCAGCTCAAAACACAAAGTAATCAGCTCAAAACTCAGAATGATCAGCTTAAAACACACGTTGGTCAGCTTAAAGCACAGGTTGAAGAACAAGGAATTAAAATTAGTAAACAAATAGAACAGGTAGAACAAAAAGTGTGTAATTTAAGTTCTGTGGTAAATACTATGAAGTTTGAAATTGACACTATTAATAAGAATATGGATACGATGCAGGGGGAAATTGACAACATTAATAGTAGGTTTGATGTTGAAATTCTCAACATCCAAGAGAAAGTAGAGCCTCTGGTCGAAACAAAAGTAGACGAAAAAGTTTTCGGTCTCAAAACTGAGATCGTAAACGAATGTCAACATGGAATCTCACAGTTGAAAAGGGCAGTTTTAGACACTGAACGAGAATTAGGTGAGAAAGTTACAGGATGTGTACAAAAATGTGAACAAAATACTTCGAAAATTCAAGGCAAAATTTTCGATCTAGAGAGTAAAATTAAAGATAGACCTGGTGTTGTTTGTAATGGCACACCAATTACGAAGCTGTTAGAAGGTGAGGAACGCTTCGATCCCGCTAAGAAACATAACGGATGGCATCCGTTAGATTTCATCAAAAATTCCGAGAGAATATTTCCTGAACACTTATCTGATCAGGAAAAGATATACGTAGTAATTAGCGCCTTAGCAGGTGACGCTAAGCGCTGGGGAATTTATTTGAATACCGAACGAATGACATTCGAAGAATTCAAGCAAAGGTTTACGGAAGAATATTGGTCCGAACAAAAACAGGATCATTTATGGCGCGAGTTTATCATGGCCAAGCTTCATGATAACAGGGGCAGGAATTCTTTGAGAGATTTCTGCGAATATTGGTACCGGAAATTGACGCATTTAAGAGGTAGAAGATCAGATTCAGAAATTATCTGGGAACTATATAAAAAGCTTCCAGAAGATTCAAAGAGATACGTGGGAAGCAATCATCGCAGCTTCCAAGCATTTCTCGAAAGTGTCGAAGACGAAGACCATTGGCGCGAAAGTCGTGCCAATTATCAAAATCTTGGTCATCGAAATAATCGTAATAACGACGAGAGAAATGATGGCGAAAGATTTCACGTCAATACGATACAGAGAGGAAGAGGCAGAGGCAGAGGCCGAGGAAGTTATCTAGGTCGCGGTAGAGGATACACCGCGCAAAATAATAACGATGCGGGAAACTGATTTCCGCGAACGTTGCGGGCCAAACGGAAGCGGATAATATATACCGGCCCCGATTTAAGAAAAGTTAAGGAACTGACAGTAATATTATGAGACAGGTTAGAGACAAGCGTGGAACGACGCAACGTGTTGTTGCGAAACAAGCGTCAGGTGCGGGCAAGAATGAGTCATCTCCGCCGCGCAGAGTGTTACATGTTAACAGGCGAGTGGAGCAGCAGAGGGCAACGGCGCAGCCTAGCAGAACAGCTGTTCAGAGAGAAGCCGCTAGCAATACGGCAGCATTAGGTACGAACATAGCCGTAAGAGCTGATGAATATATTACGAGGGATAATCCCGTGGCGAAGGAAATAATAGATGAAGCTGTGGATACACAGAGAGGTGCGGTTAGCAGTGTTTGCAATGAAGTAAAAGGCGAGAATGAATTAGCGGAAGTAAATAATTGAGGTGTGCAGATCGACGATCTGTACAAGGACCTAAAGCAATGTGAGTGGGAGATTTTAAGAAGGAGTATGAGGCAAGGAAGTTGATTAGTGAAAAAGGAGGTAGTAGGGACGTCGATAAGGTGACGTGGCCCGAATTTAAGGAGGAGAGAGTAAATAGCGTCGCGCAAAGTACGCGTGCTGACGATAGGACGAAAGTGAAAAGTAGGAAGGAATTTGAGGACGAAATCTTTAGCACTGACGAGGAAGTAACTTCTGTTAATGATCTGCCAACAGTAAAAGCTGCTAAAGAAAGGCACCGTGAGGAAGAGGCAGGTGATTACCTAAAAGTAATTGAAGTCCACGAGGATTACACGAAATATGAATTAACAGTAGATGTGAGTAAAGCTGATGATGAGGCCGTTTTGCCGAAAGAGGATATTGAGTTAAAATTAAAGCCTGACCAAAAAGCAGAGGGAGAACTTAGTGCCTGTCTCAGAAAAGCGTTTATGTTAGAACCTGAAAGCGATCCAGAATGGTCGGATTCTGACGATAGTTCAGATGATGAATATTTCGGTAATAGCAAAAATAAGGGAGATACAGCTAATTGTGATATTGTAACTAATGATGACGAAGTTTCAAAACAAAACTCAGATGTTGAGACTGAACAAAGAAAGGAAGAGCCACCTGACGACTCAGGGTCTATTTTACAAAGAGTTCAAGTCCTTAATGACTTTGAACTCCCGGAACCAAAGAAACCGCCATATATATGTGGGGTGAATGTTAAAAGCATATCTTGGGGCGATGTTATCGTCGACCCGGATTTGCTTAGGGAAGATCACAACATTGAAAAACATTCGACGGTGAACCAAACTGTAATACCAGTTGAAATTTGTGATGTGAAATTGCAAGTACTTCTTGATACTGGGTCTCAGATAAGTGCAATCTCCCAGTCGTTTTTCGAACACATTTGTGATAAGCCTGGACTAGTAATTATGTCAGTGACGGGTGTAAAAATTGTTGGTGCTATGGGCAAGACTAGCAAGCCGGTAAAGAACCAGATTTTGGTTGAATTTAGTATAAAAGGACAAAACTTTGAACACGATTTTTTGGTTGTGCCAGACTTGAGTACTGAAACGATTCTGGGAATAGATTGGTTAGATAAAGAAAAGGTTATTATTGATTGTGGCCAAGGAGTGATCAAAATTAATAGTGCATCTAGGAATTTGGAATTAAAATTTGAGGAATATGGGAAGGTGTTCGATTCAGAAATTGATTCTTTATTGTTGGAAATCGACCAAGGGAATGATGGTTTGACAAACATGTATGAGGTGTACCATGTCCAGAGGTTAATAAATGAGAGTGACAAGCAGGGGCATGATTTTAAAGAAATGGTGGAAAATTTGAAGGGAATATCTCCTGAACAGAAAACAAAATTGCTTGGTATTTTAGATAGTAACAACACCGTATTTTCGGACAAACCTGGCCTAGTTAAGAATTTCGAATACCATATTGAGACAATAGAGCATAAACCTTTCTTTGTAAGACCGTTTTCGGTACCCATATCAAAGAAGCAGGCTGTGCAAGTGGAAATAGATAAAATGGTAGAATGGGGTGTAATCGAACGGAGTAGTAGCGAATATAATAGTCCCCTAATCGTCGTGAACAAAAGAGATGGGGGAGTGAGAGTAGTTATCGACGCCAGGACTTTGAACAAAATTGTAAAGAAGGAAATAGACAGACCTGAAAATCTAGACGAAATGCTTCAAAAATTTTATAACGTGAAGTATTTAACCAATCTGGATATGACCGCCGGATACTGGCAAATCCCATTAAGTAAAGAATCCCGTAAATATACCGCTTTTCTATTTGCCGGGAAATGCTATCAGTATAAAGTAGTGCCATTTGGGCTTAGCACTTCTGTGGCAGTATTTATTAGGGCACTGGACTTTGTATTAGGGAGAGAACTGAGTTCCCGGCTAACCATTTATGTAGATGATTTACTGATTGCTACAGAAGAATGGCAAGAGCATTGTGAATTATTGCGTAAAGTTTTCGTTGCTTTACAAGCAGGTGGCATGACGCTTAAGTGGAAGAAATGTGAATTTGTGAAATCAGAGATAAAGTTTCTGGGGCACATTATTACTACGAGTGGTATTGGCAAGTACCCGGAAAAGTTAAGTGCAATAGCAGGGTGTCCAGCTCCTAGAAATAGAAAACAGTTGAAAGCCTTTTTGGGTTTATGTGGGTTCTATAGAAAATTCGTCAAGGGGCAAGTTTTTAATTGTCCTCATTTGAATAATCTACTTAAGAAAAATAGTGCTTTTGTGTGGACTGAAGGGTGTATGAGAGATTTCGAAAAATTAAAAAGCGAACTTTTGAATGACAATATTTTGCATCACCCCATACTGTCAAAACCTTTCCATATGAGTACTGACAGCAGTGCTTATGGAATTGGTATAGAAGTTTTCCAAGAAATCTGTGAAGGCAAAGAAATCGAACACAGGACTATCGCGTTTGCAAGTAGAACTCTAACAAAATACGAGAGAAACTACACTATATCGGAAAAGGAAGCTTTAGCCATTGTATGGGGGTTAAAGAAATTCAGAAATTATTTGTGGGGCCATAAACTCATCATACATACTGACCACAAAGCTTTAACTTTTCTTAAAGATTGTCGTTTACTTAATGGCAGGCTAACTCATTGGGCTTTGTACCTGCAACAATTTGATTATGAGATTTGCTATGTTAAGGGTACTGAGAATTATGTGGCAGACGCGTTATCTCGATTGCCTAATGGTATGAGTGAAGTGCCCAACGAAAATGGTGAAGAGGGTACTTTTCAGATAAGGTATATGAAAGAGGTTTCAGGAAAAAGGAAAAATTGAACAAATATGTAAAATGATGAGATACCATCAGAATGAGGATCCGACGTGGAAATCTGTAAAGGTTAATTTTGACAGTGTGCAGTACCCTCAAATTAAGAAGTATTACAAAATCTTTAAAGGCATTTTATATAGGAGGAAAGATTTAGTCACTGAGGAATGGAGAGTATGTTGGCCACAACAGTTTGATACCGAGGTCATAGACTATTTTCATTTAGCATTGGGGCATAGTGGGCCAAAGAAATGTTTGGATAAATTGAATAATGTAATAGTGATTGTAAGTAGTGTCAGCAAGAAGGTAAAGGAACGAATTAAGTCGTGCGATGTCTGTCAAAGGGCCAAAGTACCGAACAGAACTAATAGAGGTCCAATGCAAAGTACATTACCTGAAGACACCCTAGAATTATTATCGGTGGATTTATATGGTCCCCTCCCAAAGACTTCGGGAAATTGTGCATATATTTTAGTAATTTTGGAAGTATTCTCAAAGTTTGTGAAATTATACCCCTTGAAAAAAGCAACAGCAAAAGCTGTATTTAGTAGGATGGTCGAATACTTCAGAACCATCGGGAAACCCATGGCAGTACTATCTGACAATGGACCCCAGTTTATATCCAAAATTTGGGAAGAAGGAATGGAGCAAAAAGGTGTGGAGGTTAAATATATCTCAGCTTATCATCCTGCTAGCAACCCAGTTGAATGGTACATGCGAGAAATCGGAAGATTGTGTAGAACGGACTGCAGTCACAACCATAGAGCCTGGGGCAGATTTATATCGGATTTTGAAAATGTCATGAACACATTACATCATCAATCTACTGGGTTCCCATCGGAAGAAATTTTGTTAGGCAGCAGAAGTAAAAGTTTAATTGAGGAAAAACTAGAGTTTCCACCTTGTACAAGTTTGGGGTTGAGTCAAAAGAAAGAATTAGTCAGAAAAAGGGCAAAGCTAAAAGCTGAATCTAGATAAAAAAGACACGATAAAAATCTGAAAGTTTCAAAATTTAAAATTGAGGATTATGTTCTTTTAAAAACCCATGAATAGTCTAGTGAACTGAACCATGAAATTTCCAAATTTAAATATATTTATAATGGGCCGTATATAATACAGAACATTCCACACGATAATGCTTACTACCTGACCTACCCAAAATCCAATAGACCTTTAGGTGTAAGAAATGTTGTGGACCTGAAACTGTATGTTCCTAGAAAGGAGTGACATAAGGATACTCAGAAAATAATTTGCAGTAAATGTGCTGTATCCTGTGCTAAAACTATTTTATTCCAAAAGTAACAAATCTTTGTAAACGTATGTATACCATTCACAGTGTGCTAATGTAGTTATGTGAGTTTCAGATTACCAAATGCCCTATAAATGTAAGAATGTATGGAGAAAAGGACTGAAAAGGAAAGGGTAAATGCCCAAAACCAAAGTGGACAGTATATGAGTCATAATATAAAGGACTGCCAAACACCAATGAGGGCGGATAAATAATCAATGGAGAATTGTAAGTGTGATACAGGTGATGTGATAAAATGAGGTGAAAAGGACTGCCCAAATCTGAATAATAGGCAGCAAATATGTGTAGTAAATTTTCTGAATATTATTGTGTGTTTTTTTTTTTAGTGTGTAAGGAAATGGACTGCCATTCAATGCAAGCAACAATAAATTGTTGTATAGTGTATACAGATATTTGCATTAGCTTTTGTAGTTAAATGTTTATGTTCCAGATTTTGAAACTATTTCTTTGAAAAAGTTAGTAAAAATGAGTAATTTGCTATTTTAATAATGTTGTGATGGGAGGTTGGACTGTGCAAAAAATACTTAAGTAAATGACAAGTAAATGTTCTTGATATGTTAAAAAATATAGACCTATATAATGTGAGTGAAAGGAAGTATGTGGTATAAATTTTTTTGGACATTCACATAAAGATTCAGAACTGTATAAATGTAAAATTTAGTGTTCCCATAAAATTTATACTTCGTGAAATTTTCTGGAAACAGGGGCATGTGTAACAACAACAACACTATACTATAGTAATTATAATAATTTTTTCTTCAGATTTTTAATAAATTAGTGTAAGCAATGTTTTGATTTCATTTCTTTTTCTTTTCATGTCATTATGCTAAAGAAAATGTAAGCAACTTTAAATGTGAATATTAATATTTATGTCAGATTTCAAGCAATGCTATAACAAAATTGAAGTGTAACCCCTGGAGAATCTATTGTAACATGTTTGAAATTGTAATTGTGCGCCTGGTCCATGCGTAGGCAATGTATTAGGATATGTGGGATGTAAAACCTTTGGTGAATACCCTATCTGTAGGGGAGCGGTAAAGGGTGGATGGCAGGCGAGCGCGGGAAAATGCACACGGGCGCAGCACGATATAACGGGCTCAGCGAGATAGTCGGAGTTGGGCATCGATCTGAGGAACACGTTCCGGATCGAGGAGGCTATCCTGGGAAAAGTGGTTTCATTGAGCCTCGGATGTGCCGTTTCCGACGACTATACAGCATGGCTATGTTCTATGGGCACTGGATTGAAAAGGATTGCGACGCTAAGAAGAAGCAAAGTGCCGATACAGCAAAAGCCCTAGCTGCGATTGTATGTGTGCTGTGCGCCTCGCCATCTCGCTGTCTGCCAATCGCCGCATCGACTCGCACAGGTTGAATCTTTAGAATTGTATTCGGGTGGACCAGTGTTAATTTTGTTCCTGACTGTTCAATAATAACTTAACTTTTACCAGAATTATCCTATTAATGAATTATCCTCATCACTAACCTGGACCGGGTTCTTTCCACATGTTGTGCAATCCGAGTGTCCCAAAATGAAGATTTAAAGTTTATGTTAATAAGAATTAACTGCAGACCTACTTATGTTAGAATGAATTTTAAGGAGCTTGATGGTTAATGAAAATACAAGTAAAGAGCAAAGGTCTGACAAAGTTGTAAGATATTTTTGGAATTAGCTTACTAAGGAAGCTTAATTAATTTGAGAAAAAAATAATGGTAGTTAAATGAGGAAGTAATTGGACAATAAGAGTAATAATTCACATTTTGTAAATCTTGAGTACTTAATGTTTCCAATAGTTAATGGTTTCAACATTGTGATCATAACAGTTTCAGGGTCCCCCCCCCCCCTTCTTTCACTCTTTTCTTTTCTATTCATTTAAATTCTGAAGTGACTGCACTGATTTGACCAGCGAAGTTAAAGTCAATATAAAACCTAAATTTATCAGTGTTTTACCATTATTAAAATTGACATTGTATGTGTGTGTGTCAAAACTAGGGTGACCTATGTCCGATTTCAGTCGGATCAATAGACAAAACGCAGTTCATAGTAATCATTGTAGTGTAATGTTGTGTATTTATAGCTTGTTCAAATTAGTACAGAAAGGGAAAATCTTAGTTCAGTAGATTTTTCTGGTTCTAAAATTCACCATACAATACAGTATTACTACGTGTGGTTATGCTTGTACGTACGTCCACTTGTACAAGGGAAAAACTCACTCAATGCCTAATTAGGCTGGCGACCGTATTATTAACCATTGGTAGCATCTGCGGTGTATGTTTCTTACCCGTCCTAACGTGTAGTTGCACTTATACTTGCTTGACGTATCATTGTTGTTACTGACTGGGTATAAGTCCGGTTTTGCTTCCATTCAGGTACATGCGGTCAACATATTTACTAAAATCCTTTCCTATAGGGTGAAGCCCGTCAACTTATTATAGTACAGGTGTAAAGAGTTAACATACGCGAGAGCGTGGATGTTACAACAGCACCGTATTTTCGGACAAACCTGGCCTAGTTAAGAAATTTGAATACAAGATTGAGACAATAGAGCATAAACCTTTCTTTGTAAAACCGTTTTCGGTACCCATATCAAAGAGCCAGGCTGTTCAAGTGGAAATAGATAAAATGATAGAACGGGGTGTAATCGAACGGAGTAGCAGCGAGTATAATAGTCCCCTTATCATCGTGAACAAAAGGGATGGGGGAGTGAGAGTAGTTATCGACGCCAGGACTTTGAATAAAATTGTAAAGAAGGAAATAGACAGACCTGAAAATCTGGACGAAATGCTCCAAAATTTTTGTAACGTGAAGTATTTAACCAGTCTGGATATGATCGCCAGATACTGGCAAATCCCAGTGAGTAAAGAATCCCGTAAATATACCGCTTTTCTATTCACCGGGAAATGCTATCAGTATAAAGTAGTACCATTTGGGCTTAGCACTTCTGTGGCAGTATTTATTAGGGCACTGGACTTTGTATTAGGGAGAGAATGGAGTTCCCGGCTAACCATTTATGTAGATGATTTACTGATTGCTGCAGAAGAATGGCAAGAGCATTGTGAATTATTGCAGAAAGTTTTTATTGCTCTACATGTAGGGGGCATGACACTTAAGTGGAAGAAATGTGAATTTGTGAAGTCGGAAATAAAGTTTCTGGGGCACATTTTTACTACGACCGGTATTGGCAAGTACCCGGAAAAGTTAAGTGCAATAGCAGGGTGTCCAGCTCCTAGAAATAGAAAACAGTTGAAAGCCTTTTTAGGTTTATGTGGGTTCTGTAGAAAATTCGTCAAGGGGCAAGTTTTTAATAGTCCTCATTTGAATAACCTACTTAAGAAAAATAGTGCTTTTGTGTGGACTGAAGGGTGTATGAGAGATTTCGAAAAATTAAAAAGTGAACTTTTGAATGATAATATTTTACATCACCCCATACTGTCGAAACCTTTCCATATGAGTACTGACAGCAGAGCTTATGGAATTGGTATAGAAGTTTTCCAAGAAATCTGTGAGGGCAAAGAAATCGAACACAGGACTATCGCATTTGCAAGTAGGACTCTAACAAAATACGAGAGAAACTACACTATATTGGAAAAGGAAGCTTTAGCCATTATATGGGGGTTAAAGAAGTTCAGAAATTATCTGTGGGGCCATAAACGTATCATACATACTGACCACAAAGCTTTAACATTTCTTAAAGGTTGTCGTTTACTTAATGGTAGGCTAAATCGTTGGGCTTTGTACCTGCAGCAATTTGATTACGATATTTGCTATGTTAAGGGTACTGAGAATTATGTGGCAGATGCTTTATCTCGATTGCCTAATGGTGTGAGTGAAGTGCCCAACAAAAATGGTGAAGAGGGTACTGTTCAGATAAGGTATATGAAAGAGGTTTCAGGAAAAAGGAAAATTGAGCAAATATCTAAAAATATGAGATACCATCAGAATGAGGATCCGACATGGAAATCTGTGAAGGTAAATTTTGACAGTGTGCAGTATCCTCAAATTAATAAATATTACAAAATTTTTAAAGGCATTTTATATAGGAGGAAGGATTTAGTCATTGAGGAATGGAGAGTATGTTGGCCACAACAGTTTGATACTGATGTCATAGACTATTTTCATTTAGCATTGGGGCATAGTGGGCCAAAGAAATGTTTGGATAAATTGAATAACGTAGTAGTGATTGCTGGTAGTGTCAGTAAGAAGGTAAAGGAACGGATTAAGTCATGTGATGTCTGTCAAAAGACCAAAGTACCGAACAAAACTAGTAGGGGTCCAATGGAAAGTACATTACCTGAAGACACCCTAGAATTATTGTCTGTAGATTTGTATGGTCCCCTCCCAAGGACTTCGGGAAATTGTGCATATATTTTAGTAATTTTGGAAGTATTCTCAAAGTTTGTGAAATTATACCCCTTGAAAAAAGCAACAGCAAAAGCTGTATTTAGTAGGATAGTCGAATACTTCAGAACCATCGGGAAACCCAAGGCAGTGCTATCTGACAATGGACCCCAGTTCATACCCAAAATTTGGAAAGAAGGAATGGAGCAAAATGGTGTGGAGGTTAAATATATCTCAGCTTATCATCCTGCTAGCAACCCAGTTGAATGGTACATGCGAGAAATCGGAAGATTGTGTAGAACGGACTGCAGTCATAACCATAGAGCCTGGGGTAGATTTATATCGGATTTTGAGAATGTCATGAACACCTTACATCATGAATCTACTGGATTCCCACCGGAAGAAATTTTGTTAGTCAGCAGAAGTAAAAGTTTAATTGAAGAAAAACTAGAGTTTCCACCTTGTACAAGCTTGGGGTTGAGTCAAAAGAAAGAATTAGTCAGAAATAGGGCAAAGCAAAAAGCTGAATCGAGATCTGAAAAACATGATAAAAATCTGAAAGTTTCAAAATTTAAAATTGGGGATTATGTTCTTTTAAAAACCCACGAAAAATCTAGTGAACTGAACCATGAAATTTCCAAATTTAAATACATTTATAATGGGCCGTATATAATACAGAACTTTCCACACGATAATGCTTACTACCTGATCTACCCAAAATCCAAAAGACCTTTAGGTGTAAGAAATGTTGTGGACCTGAAACTGTACGTTCCTAGGAGTGAGTGACATAAGTACACTCAGAAAGCAATTTGCAGTAAATGTGCTGTATCCTATGCTGAAACTAATTTATTCTAAATGTAACTAATCTTTGTAAATATATGTGTAACAATATCAGTGTGCTAATGTAGTTACGTGAGTTTCAGATTACCAAATGCACTATAAATGTAAGAATGTATGGAGAAAAGGACTGAAAAGGAAAGGGTAAATGGGATATAATATAAATGACTGCCAAATACTAATGAGGGCAGATAAATAGTCACTGGAGAATTGTAAGTGTGGTACAGGTGATGTGATAATATGATGTGAAAAGGACTGCCCAAATCTGAATAACAGGCAGCAAATATGTGTAGTAATTTTCTATATTTTTTGTGTGTTTATTAGTAGATAAGAAAATGGACTGCCATTTAATGCAAGCAGCAACAAATTGTTTTATAGTGTATATAGATATTTGTATTTGCTTTTGTAGATAAGTGTTTATATTCCCAATTTTTTTGGTTTTATTTGATTGAGAAATTTAACAATGATAAGTAATTTGCTACTTAAATAATGTTCTGGTAGGAGGTGGGACTGTGCCAGAGGTACTTAAGCAAACGATAGGTAAATGTTCTTGATATGTTAAAAAATTATAGACTTATGTAAAGTGAGTGAAGGGAAATTTGTGGTATTAAAACCTTTTTTTTTTTTTTGGGACAACCACACAAAGATTCAGAACCCCTGTATAAAAATAAAGTTCAGTGTTCCCAGCCAATTTGCTCTTCGTGAAATTTACTGGAAACAGGGCCATGTGTAACAACAACAACACTATACTATAGTAATTACAATAAATTTTTCTACTGGATTTCGATAAATTAAGATAATCGATGTTTTGATTCCATTTCTTTTCTTTTCATGTCATTACGTTGAAGCAACTGTAAACAATTCCTCTCCCACCCTCTTTCACTCTTTTCTTTTCTATTCATTTAAATTCTGAAGTGATTGCACTGATTTGACCAGCAAAGTTAAAGTCAAAATAAAACCTAAATTTATCAGTGTTTTACCATTATTAAAATTGGCATTGTATGTGTGTGTGTGTGTCAAAAGTGCTGTTTCTAGGGTGACCTATGTCCGATTTCAGTCGGATCAATAGGCAAAACGCAGTTCGTAGTAATCATTGTAGTGTAATGTTGTGTGTTTATAGCTTGTTCAAATTAGTCCAAAAAAGGAAAATCTTAGTTCAGTAGATTTTTCTGGTTCTAAAATTCACCATATAATACAGTATTACTACGTGTGGTTATGCTTGTACGTACATCCACTTGTATAAGGGAAAAGCTCACTCAATGCCTAATTAGGCTGGCGACCGTATTATTAACTATTGGTAGCATCTGCGGTGTATGTTTCTTACCCGTCCTAACGTGTAGTTGCACTTATATTTGCTTGACGTATCATTGTTGTTACTGACTGGGTATAAGTCCGGATTTGCTTCCATTCAGGTACACGCGGTCAACATATTTATTAAAATCCTTTCCTATAAGGTGAAGCCTGTCAACTTATCATAGTACAGGCTTTAAAGAGTTACCGTACGCCCGAGTGTGGACGTTACAGTACTCCAGCCTTCTAGTTCTTCCAATCCCTCAAATGATATCTGTGTTGCTGTCTGTCAGCAGGTAATGGCACGTTGGCCTCACCACTGGTCCTCCTTTCATGGGAACAAGCTCCAGGAAATTAAACCTCTCCCAGCGGCTTGGACAACCTCATCCCCTATCTTCAAAAAAGGTGATAATAAAGATATGAATAACTACAGGCCTATCTCAATCTCATACTGCTTTTCTAAAGTTTTTGAAAAAATAATGTACAAAAAACTGATGGATTTCATTGAAAAGAAAGGTTTACTAAGTTTAGCTCGACATGGGTTCAGAAGCAACAAATCTACTGAAACTGCAGAATATGATTGCATAAATATGCTATTAGATCTGTTAGATAAAAGCAGCCTATAACAGGCATATTTCTGGATCTGTCAAAGGCTTTTGACACTGTTGACCACCAAATATTGCTGAAAAAAATAGAACACTATGGTATCGGAGGAATTGAAAACAATTGGATTGCTTCATTCCTAAGCAATCAGATGCAGAGAGTCAGCATGAAATACACTAATAGACAAACCAACTCAATAACCGAAATCCTATTGAGTAATAAAACTGCAAAGCAAGGTGTACCACAGGGCTCAGTATTGGGACCTCTACTTTTCCTCCTGTATATTAATGACTTGAGCCTGAATGTAGATGCACACAAAACAATAATATTTGCTGATGATGCAACTGTACTCCTCAAAGGGGAGAATACAGAGTCTGTACAAAAACCTGTGAACTTGGAAACTGAACAACTTAGCAGCTGGGCTAAAATCAACAGATTAACTATCAACACCAAAAAGACAGCTTCCATGAACTTTCGCACAACACAAAACGCAAATTCCTCTCAGCTACATGTCACTGTAAATAACCAGCCAATAGATATTGACGCCGTTTTCAAATTCCTGGGTCTGTGGTTTCAAGATAACCTAAATGGAATACACATACAGGAAAGGTAAATGCCAGAATTAGTACTGGCTGTTATGCACTGAGTTTACTGAAATCATGTGCTAGCATGAAAACACTAACCAAGGTGTACTATGCTTACATACAAGCCCACCTACAATATGGTGTGATATTTTGGGGAAATTCGCCAACTGCGCTAAGCACATTCAAAATCCAGAAGAGAGCAAACCCAGAGACTCCTGCAAACACATCTTCAGAAAGCTGGAAATCCTTATACTGCCTTGCCTATATATTCTCGAGACTCTAAAATTTTTCAGAAACCACATAGTGCCAACTGCCTCCAGAGTGGTAAAAATTAATGAAATACTTAAACACAACACTAGGAAAAACTCAAATCTGCATGTTTTACGTACAAACACCAACTGCGTAAAAAGGAAGCTTTCCACATGGGCCTCCCACTGTTCAATAATCTTCACACTAGTATTAATTCCATCGAAGACAACATAAATTTTAGCTAAGCTGTGAAGTCATATTTGTTGTGTAGCTGATTTTACTCTGTAAATGAATACCTAGAACACTAATCTTGCTATTTATGTTAAATTGAAAACATTGAGCACTGGAGTGAAGTAAACTTAACCAATATAATACATTAGGATACTGTAAGCTAATATAGGTTAACAATGTTAACTGATATTTTCCGACATCTGTAACACACCGTGTACCATCAGATCACATGGGATAAATAAATAAATAAAAAGTCATGAACCAACAGTAACAATTAACGGAAAAACACACAACATCAGAATTAGGTATTTTATTGTGATGCAGTTTATTTGATTTTAAAGTAATGTACAACTACCAGTTTTTCCGAATTAACCCCCCCCCCCCCCACCGCCCTCCTTACCAGCGCCCCATCCAGACTGGGGTAGCGCTGCCTGCAGAACTGCTGAGCTAGCAATCCCTACGCCCACATATTTTCTCGACCTAAAATACATACCATTAGAAAGTTAAGCCTCAACAGTGCCGTCAACCAATGAGAATTGAGCTACCATCAACCAACGATACCGTATAGCGTGAATCGACTGTAAATTAATTTTTGGCGTTAACAAAACTTTTATTGTGTGATCGGAGGAATAAAAGGAGTTTTAGTTACGAAACGGTTGGGAGTTGCAAAAGGTACAATTCGTACCTGTTCGGCAAATAGTGAAACTTTGTTTGCTCCCTCCTTTTATGCCCAAAAAGCCTTGATATTCAGAGATATTTAATGTTTTGTGTTTGCTTGTTAATATTGTAATGTGGAATTGGTTAAATGCCCGGTAAAAATTAACGTCTGCAGCAGTGTAAACATCATGCATTAGTGAAAAATAGATGAGAATTCGTATCCCCACAATTGAATATTCGCCATGAGCTTTAATACAGTATTTTGTATATGTAGGCCTAACTTGATGTTGTATGGTGGAAGGAAATAAAACCTTGGGTATAGTGTGTTTGCAGTGTAGGGTGGGTTTTTTCCATAACTCTTGCAAAAACTTTTGAATTTGTGCTCTCTGTAAATTGGGTGAATTTCTGAAAGGCTGACGATAAAAAAAAATCATTGATTGATACTTTAACTGTGCATCACTAGTATATATACAACTGGGGATGAAATGTGTGTCATTAATGCTAGGAATTACCGGATATGTAGATACATAATATCAGTTTATTAGTTACTGCTATAACAATCATGGGGTGATAAAACACAGAAAAGCATAGACAAAAAAAGAAGAAAAGTTCCAAGTATGATTATTTAACAATCATTACTTCAACACCCCTCTCCTCAATTTGATACTTCCATTAAGTATCTGCAAATTTCACTAATCCCATCTTTGGACACGGTCTATTGTACTGTGCCCTCATAGTAGCTTTTGTTGAATGTCTGCCTCTCATTCCTCATAGCTGATGTGTTGAAAATACCGATGTCTTTCGTTAAGCAGCTGATGTATGAGATCGAATTTAATATTCACATGCTTCAATCCTCCAATTTCCCACTTCTGTAATAGACACATGCATGATACAGTGTTCAGTTTTCATAAATATTTTAAATTCTTCAAGAAGATTCGTCAGCCACAGGGTGTCTGTGTAGCTGTTGCTGAAGCAATATGTTATGCTCCCGACTCCTTTTAGCCCAACAAACAGTATTTTGAAATACCTGGACTATGTATGCTGTTGTAGATATTCAATCTTCTTCACTTGCCCACTCAGAGACGAACACTTGAAATTCCCTTTTTGTGACACAGATGAATGTCAAGCGTTCCTTTAATGCACTTAATTTTTACTACTTCTTAGTATCAATGATTTTCCAGCAATTTGAATATAATCTACATACAGTAGCAAATAAGTATTATAACCATCAGTGTTTTTAACAGAGAGACATCTATCAACTTCAGATTTTCGAATCCTGATTTCCTTCATTAAACTGTCAAATTTAAAGTTCTAAGTTCTTGATTCCTGCTTCTGCCCATATAAAACATTGTTGAGTTTGCATACAAGTCCTTCCTTACTCTTTACAACTTGTGGAACTTTTGTATACATTTCTTCAGTCAGTTCTTCATGCAGGAATGCTTTTTGTACAGCCATTTGTTCCATAAATAAATCATGTTCATTCACCAGACTAACAAAAGTTCTCACTGTTGGGAGTCAAGCAACTGGAGCATATGTCTCCTCATTGTCTTATCTTTTTACCTGAACACAACCTTTAACAACTGAAGGTGCCTTATATTTTTCAGTATTTTCAGATGCATGCTGCCAGAACACTGTTCAGTATTTACAGCAGAGCTCTTCACCATGTGTAGGGCCATGCAGTACATCCCGCCTCTATCTGTGTGCCACTCAGAGCCTCTGTGTGCTGTACATTATACATCATTTAGTTCAAAGGCCTCAGGAAAGCCATCACTTTCTCACTATTGATGGAGCCAATTTGATGTTTATGTGGGTTCCAGGACATGTTGATCTGATGGGAGACAAGGCTGCCAATGCTACTGTCGTCGTACCCCAGCCTTCTAGTTCTTCCAATCCCTCAAATGATATCTGTGTTGCTGTCTGTCAGCAGGTAATGGCACGTTGGCCTCACCACTGGTCCCCCTTTCATGGGAACAAGCTCCAGGAAATTAAACCTCTCCCAGCGGCTTGGACAACCTCATCCCCTGTCTTCAAAAAAGGTGATAATAAAGATATGAATAACTACAGGCCTGTCTCAATCTCATACTGCTTTTCTAGAGATTTTGAAAAAATAATGTACAAAAAACTGATGGATTTCATTGAAAAGAAAGGTTTACTTAGTTTAGCTCAACATGGGTTCAGAAGCAACAAATCTACTGAAACTGCAGAATATGATTGCATAAATATGCTATTAGATCTGTTAGATAAGAGCAGCCTGTAACAGGCATATTTCTGGATCTGTCAAAGGCTTTTGACACTGTTGACCACCAAATATTGCTGAAAAAAATAGAACACTATGGTATCGGAGGAATTGAAAACAATTGGATTGCTTCATTCCTAACCAATCAGATGCAGAGAGTCAGCATGAAATACACTAATAGACAAACCAACTCAATAACCGAAATCCTATGGAGTAATAAAACTGTAAAGCAAGGTGTACCACAGGGCTCAGTATTGGGACCTCTACTTTTCGTCCTATATATTAATGACTTGAGCCTGAATGTAGATGCACACAAAACAATAATATTTGCTGATGATACAACTGTACTCCTCAAAGGGGAGAATACAGAGTCTGTGCAAAAACCTGTGAACTTGGAAACTGAACAACTTAGCAACTGGGCTAAAATCAACAGATCAACTAACAACACCAAAAAGACAGCTTCCATGAACTTTCACATAACACGAAATACAAATTCCTCTCAGCCACTTGTCACTGTAAATAACCAGCCAATAGATACTGACACTGTTTTCAAATTCCTGCATTGAGTTTACTGAAATCATGTGCTAGCCTGAAAACATTGACCAGCGCATACTACGCTTACATACAACCCCTCCTAAAATATGGTGTGGTATTCTGGGGAAATTCTCCAACTGTCCAGAGCACTTTCAAAATCCAGAAGAGAACAATGAGGCTTATTACTAGGAGAAAACCCAGAGACTCCTGCAAACCCATCTTCAGAAAGTTGGAAATCCTTACACTGCCTTGCCTATACATTCTAGAGGCTCTAAAATTTTTCAGGAACCACATACTGTCAACTGCCTCCAGAGTGGTAAAAAAATAATGAAATACATAAACACAACACTAGGAAAAACTCAAATCTGCATGTTTTTATGTACAAACACTCAACTGTGTAAAAAGGGAGCACTCCACATGGGCCTCCATCTGTCCAATTATCTTCCCACTGGTGTGAAGTCCATCAAAGACAATATAAAATTTCGCAAAGCTGTGAAGTTGTATTTGTTGTGTCACTGTTTTTACTCTATAAATGAATACTTAGAACAATAGTCTTACTATACATGTTAAATTGAAAACATCGAGCAATTGGAGTCAAGTAAACTTAACCAATCTTTGCAATATAATACATTAGGATACTACATGTTAACAATGTTAACTGATATTTTCCCATATCTGCAACACGCTGTGTACCATCGGATCACATGGAATAAATAAATATATAAATAACCCTTAGACTCATGCTTACTGAGATGAAATTATCTTGCGTCGTATGTTTCAAGGAATTCAACAACAAAAACGGTAGGTACAATACAAACAGAATTTAAGTTATGTCTGCTAAGGAAAGAGCTAATATAACAGCTGTACAACTTTCAAGTCCAACTGTGTCCTTGAAAATGGAATTGTCCCTGTTTATATGACTGCAACTAATGTAATAGGAAATCACACAAATCAGGATAAAAAAATTCTAAGCCCTCAGATGTTCCCAGAGAAAAAGGATGAAAAGTATTCTTTGAGATGTCCCCCCAAGGCAGTTTTATCTGGAATTATATACCTCTGCGACAAAATTTTCGCTTTGAGCGATAATATGGAATATGTACGGAAATTGTGTGTTTTGCAGAAAGCCAGATCAGAAGCTTTTTGTGATCATGATTTGGATGAGAACGATTATCTTAATGTGATACTACGGTACCTCAGTCAAAGTGCAGAAGATAAGTACATTCAACATGTATAAGTGCCGCTTCAGGTGTTCATGATTTCCTCTGAATAGGTTACTTTGTTGCAACCATATAAGGCTTCTTTTTCATTCTGCAAAATTCCTCGGACTCCTTTCTGATGAAATGTCAACTTCGGCAACTGTTGTTGCTGATATAATGCCATGTTTGCTTTGTTTATCATTGCTGTTGTTCTGCTTTGTATCAAAACCACTAGCACTGTAGCACTTTTGTGTGCTACTTATCTACTAAGCAATTCAACTACGCTCCATATCCTCATGCGGTGCACACCTTTGGATCATACCTTAAGCCCTATCCCCTGTTGCCATTAGCAGCCAATATTGTTGTTGCATCGTACACAATATGTGGGCTGTCAAGTGCTGTAAACAGCACTGGCCTTCTGCCTCAGCAGATTCCTTGTAGGATTGTAGTTGACTGGAGTAGGACTAATTAATACGCTGTTTTGGAAAAATTTTATCGTGTGAACTTAGAGGTATACTTGGACATTGTATCAGGAATTACCTCTTTTAAGGACCAGTGTTCAGCTACACTCCATGTTTATTTGCTCATTTCATGAACATTATACCAGCCCATCTCAAGAAAGAAGGGTTTCTGAAATGAAACAAGGAGTTTATTATGGTGGGAATGGCCACAGTGGTTTCTACAAAGTGGCCAGAACTGCTTTGCATTTTTCAACATTTTGTCACTCTTGATGAACAGCGCAGTGATGTCACGTGTGCAGGAATTGGATGTGCTAAATCAGTTTCACACAAATGACCAAAGGCTGCACTGTACAGATGCCCCCAAAAACAAATCAGGTCATCTTATGCCAGCATCAGCATTGTACGAACGGAGTAGATTTTACTGGTTTTTCAAAATGAAGGTAGAAGAAATAAGAGAAAAAATATTTCTGGGAGTTGACACCGCCCAGAATCCTTTTCATCACGAAGATTTTGTTATGTATACTTTAAGCAGATATGTGCCATTTGTGCCTTTGCGGTTTGGAACTGTTACAGATCTCCTGCCCGCAGAAAGTTGGGCAATTCATAGAGATCATGGAGACTCAAGTACGATCTGTTTTCAGGTACTTTAAAATTAATGATTCCCATTCACTGGAAGAAGTTGCAGGAGAGTCAAAAGGAAAGAGAAGACAGAAGAAATTTGAAAATAATGATGGGCCAACTGCGCAAAAATTCTGGCAAAAATAGAAGACAACTTTTTCTTATTTCAGATTTAATTTTGATGTCGCAGCTGTTCAGTGTTCTGTAAATGGCTACAAAGAAATTGAACGCACAGAAAGCAATAACCTTCCAAACTGTGTAACAGTAGGGCCTGTGTTTAAATGACGGCTTGCCCAAGTATCTAGCCCACTATTAGAAAGGGTGTAAGCAGATTTTGTTGTTGCTATTTTCCGTGACATGGTTAAACCACAAAAAGAACAATTCTTACTAAGTGAGAATTATAAATCTCTCTTTGGTAATAATTGTCTGCCAAATGTTATGTTAGATTATTGTGCAGAAATCATTTTTCAGGGTCATGAGAAGGATTTCTACATTGGCTCTCAGACAGCCAACAGCATCTGGACACGTAAAAATTGTGGAAATAATCTTACATATCAGAAGAATCTCAATGATTTTGAAAGGCTTTTCATTCCAGTACATTAAACGGAAATCACAGGTGCCCGTTTGCTGTTTTCTTGCCACAGCAAAATGAGAAAAGTCAATGTTCACAAACTTTTGTAGGTGTGGAATTACTTGTCTTTATTCAATAAAATGACCTGCAGGGACTTGAAATTGGTTGAGATGGAACATTCAAGCCAAAAAGGTGCTTGGAGCTGTGGATTGTTTGTCATTACTGATTTGAATAACATTTCTGTAGGAAAGTCACATACCGAAGGGGTATAGCCCATCCATCTGATACGAGATAGTTTAGGCAACCAAAGCTGTTAGAGATGTCTCTAAATGTACTCAGTAGATGTATTAATTGTGGTTTAGAATCTAATATTCACCAAGGCATGAAATGCTGAAAAAGCAGGCGACTGCTGCGTGACAAATGCTGTGATGGATTATGCAGTCTCAACGATGCAGAAAACTTTAAGTTCATTTGTAGGGTGGGCAATGCCGCACCTCTTTCAGAGTGAAAAATGTGTTTCTCCATCTGTCTGCAAGCAGTGTGATTAAATCGCTACCGGCAAATCCACCACTTACCAAAAACAGTACGGTAATGCACTGGGCTGCGTAGGCCTACCTCTTGAGTGATGTGGAAGCTGCAGCAATTCTGTTACAGTTACTATGTTTTGAACTACTATTTTCAACACAGTAGATGCATTATGAATGATATCAGCCACATAAGCATTCCTAATATCCATGTAATTAAGTGATCGGATGAAATAAGATTTTGAATACTGCCATTGCTTACACTGACTTCTCATAACAAATTTGGTAACTCATACTCTTCGACACCAAAGCACTGTATTCCTTGAGTTGTGGCCAGTGGCAGATTTAGTTTCGTTGAGGTCATGGAACAGCAACAATTGTGGGATATAAGATGAACATCAACAAAAGCAAAACGAGGATAATGGAATGTAGTCGAATTAAGTCGGGTGATGCTGAGGGATTTAGATTAGGAATTGAGACACTTAGAGTAGTAAAGGAGTTTTGCTATTTGGGGAGCAAAATAACTGATGATGGTCGAAGTAGAGAGGATATAAAATGTAGATTGGCAATGGCAAGGAAATGGTTTATGAAGAAGAGAAATTTGTTAACATCGAGTATAGATTTATATGTCAGGAAGTCAGTTCTGAAAGTATTAGTATGGAGTGTAGCCATGTATGGAAGTGAAACATGGACGATAAATAGTTTGGACAAGAAGAGAATAGAATCTTTCAAAATGTGGTGCTACAGAAGAATGCTGAAGATTAGATGGGTAGATCACATAACTAATGAGGAAGTATTGAATAGGATTGTGGAGAAGAGAAGTTTGTGGCATAACTTGACCAGAAGAAGGGATCGGTTGGTAGGACATGTTCTGAGTCATCAAGGGATCACCAATTTAGTATTGGAGGGCAGCGTGGAGGGTAAAAATCATAGAGGGAGACCAAGAGATGAATACACTAAGCAGATTCAGAAGGATGTAGGTTGCGGTAGGTACTGGGAGATGAAGAGGCTTGCACAGGATAGAGTAGCATGGAGAGCTGCATCAAACCAGTCTCAGGACTGAAGACCACAACAACAACATTTTTCCTACTTTGGAGCAGAATCCACGTGTCTGCATGTCTTCCACTCAATAATGTCTTATGGAATAATTTTCTGGGGTAACTTGCCACTGAGAAAGAAAGTACTGATTGCTCAAAAGTGAGTGGTAAAATAATATGTCAAGAAACTAGGCATTTTAACTGTGCAGTCGCAGTACATACAGTACACTCGTTAATGAAATTTGTCATAAAGAATCCATCTCAATTTAAGAGGAACAGTTAGGTCCACACCTACAACAGTAGATAGAAAAATGACCTTTATTACCCATTTTTAAATCTGTATAATTTAAACCCTCTGATAGACACTACAAGACAGGCATTGTACGCGGCAATGTGTTGACTGTTACTTTCCTAGAAGAGTCAACCAGCATATTGCTCCCTCCTAGTCTAGACATTTCTCACACAAGATTGTTACTCAATATTTATAGAGATTAGAGCTCATATACAAACTATCAACAGGCTTTCTTCCTGCCCACTGAAACAGGAAAGAGAGGAAGCGATATACTGAGTACCCTGCGGCCCGCACTGTAAGATAGCTTCCGGTAAAAAAAGATAATATATATTCCCAGTTATTCTGCGACTGTTTCTTAAGAGCACGTTTTAGTGAGGCTATAGCTGAGATTGAGATAGTAACTGTACATATGTTTGTAGTATGGAGAGGAAATCATGCTGGAGAGCAGTTGCAAATGGACCGAAAAGGCACCAAAGGGCCTTCCAGATGGTGAAAGAATATCCTTGAAAGATAATAGGAAAGCACATATAACTTTTACATTAGTGCTCAAATGATATTAATTTTATTCTTCATGAAAACTGTAGTAATGGGTTGTAGGGGTTAAATAAGAAATATGAACCAAATGTTGTTTGTGTGTTTAAAGTGACCAAATAGCAAAGGTCATTAGACTCCTATTCATCCCCCATGATGGAAGAAGTGTACTCATTCTGTCTACATACAAATCAAATTTTGTTTGCAAGTGTGAGAAAATGTTTTCAGTGTTCGCGTAGGTTCTATCTGAGGCAAAACATTGGAACAAGTGAAGTATTTTCCTAGTGGGGTGTGGAAAACCGCCTAAAACTCACATCCAGCCTGGCCAGCACACCGACCTCAAGCTCCTAAAACCTGATATTCACCTAGTGGGGTGCGGAAAAGCTCCTGAAACCCACATCCAGACTATCCAGCCCACCAACCCCACATATTTTTCAGTAACTCACTTTCATGGAAAATTAAAGAAATCTATGTCTTCTGTCTTACAAACATTACCTATACTGTTATTCAGATTTGTATATCCAATCCTGTCATTATCAGTTGCCCAAAGTAAACATGTTGTTAGCACGATCAGTTGAGCAAGTGAAATGTTTATTCAAGTTGTTGCCTAATTTCAGTGTTAAATATTGATTCATTAGCTTTGCTCAGGACTTCTTCCCCCTTTTCTTTTATATGTGTCCTCCTAGAGTGAACTGAATACCATGTATAGCCTATAGCTGCAATAATTAACCTTTTTCAGACAGAGGACCCACACCTCATATTTTCTGCTAAATTTAGTTACAGATATCTCACCCTTGGACAGTCAAGCTGGCTTCATATTTTCTTACTGAAATAAAGAAGGTATGTTCTTTGTATGCTAAAAGTGGGATATTGCAATGACAAAGATTTATTGACTTATTGACCTCTGAATTTAGCAACTAAGGGCACCAAGTGTATATTTTCCACCATATCCAGCTGCCCATAGCTGAGGTCACCAGGTCCAAATTTCCTGCTATATTCAGCTACCCGTATCTCCTAATCAGACTGTTAATCTGGCTTCATGTTTTGTTATTGAACAAAACAGGGAGTGTCCTTGGATGCTGCAAGTGGGGATGTTGTGATCCATCAGGGGAAATGAAGCTATCTGTTCACCAATGCATATTTTCATTCATGAGAATATATGGGATGTTAATAGCAACCTTTTTAATATGATTTCGAAAATCATTGAGGAGAAGTTGGATAAACAAAGTCAGAAGCTTGAAACTTGAAAAATAGAGGGAAAAATTAGACCAAAAAATAGATTGTTTGGATAAAATTTTAAAGAGGCAGGGTCAAGCACTATGATGTGTCAGAGAAGATTTAGATGATCTCAAAGTTTAGGTACAGAAAACTGCAGAGATAACTGAGGGAATAGAATTGTAGTTAAAAGTGTCTAAAACATATGTAAACACAGAGCTTAAATAAGTTTAATAATGATGATAATAATAATAATAATAATAGTAATAATAGTAGTAGTAGCAGTAGTCATTATTATTCAACATCAAATAAAGAAATACAATCCTTAGAAATAATCCAATTTTGGGACATGATACAGATTATTCTTGTGAATATGTCAGTTTATGAGTTAAAAACTAAGGATTTGTTTGTGTTTATGGGGTACGGGTCATACAATCATTATATTAAAAACCTGAACATCTCTTGGTATATAAACCACATATTTATTAAGAACGCTGTACACAACACACCATCACATGTCAAGCACCACAATAAGACTAAAGGAAAAACTGCAATGTGGGCACACATTTGAAATGTCATAGATTTTGGTAGTTCAAAGATAGCTTGTTGTGTCAACACTCGATTCTGGTGATACATGAGTGCCATAGAGCCGTCCCCCCCTCCCTAGTGCAGAGCACGGGGAGATGTGGTAATGTAGGTTGGCGTGGTGCTTGGTTTGTGGTTGTGGGGAAAGAGGGCCAATGTGCGTACATTGTATTATTGATGAAGTCGCATTGCCACGTCCATGGATGGAGCGGGCAGCCATACCAGGAAATCGGGATCAGGCGGCCCAGTGATGTGGGGTTGTGGTGCACCATGAGTGGTACACGAATAGAGAGATGGCCATTGTCCTCAATTGAGTTGGTGATGGATGTCTCCTTTGCATCTGGAGGGATAACAAACACATGGAGGAGCGTGGCGTGGGCAATCGAATCATCCAGTTGTGTGGATGGGCACGCAGGATGAACAGTATGCCATCACATAGCTGCAGAGACAGGTCCTTGATGGGAAGGTATGAAATTTCGACATGGAAGATGGCAACACAGGTGTCATCAGATGGTCTCAGCCACTCAGTGGAATCACTGTGGTGGGGGGAACATGAAGGGAATCTTTCATACACAACATCACGTGCAACCTCCAAGCTGGGTGGAAGACACAATGCACTAGTGTCACACGCAGTATAGGAGCCGGAAAGAAGACTTGGCTCATTAGGAACACTGGTACCAAGTAGTCATGTGGAAGTGGGTTTGGGGATGGAAGGGGGGGAGTTGTTCTCCAAATTTCTATCTTCGTCAAGCTGACAAGGTGGTTTGTTTCAACATTCATTCTGCCTTCACTAAACATTTTATGCCAATGAAAAACCTGAGCTCTTGACATAACCTCCTCTCTAAAAGCCTTCTGGAGCTTACTGTAAGTTGTGGTCATGTTTTCACCCAATTTAATGCAATAAGAAATGGCATACTATTGCACAATATTATGCGGTTCCATTTCCATGATGAGAGACACAAACACATGTTAACTTAGATAGGCACTGTTTGTTTTTTCCCGTTTTCCCGTCCTTGATAGAGAGAGGATGTGGATTTCTGTTTAGGTCACTAATAATGTGAAATACATTAATTCTTATAGTACAAAGTCAACTTCATTTACTAGTTCCTTATTTCACCTTCTCTATCTGTCTGTCTCACCAGTATCTGTGACTGGACACCGTAACATTGTCTTCAACAAGGATGAGGAAGTAAATAATTTCAAGGCTCAAAGAGCTATCATCTAATAATCAAGTACTATACATTAAAGTTTTTGCATACATAAAAAGTCATAATCCTGACTGTCTGCAGTATGCATCACTGTGCATAAACTAGTTGAAGCACATGCTCCCAAGTGAACTCATTACTGTTTTACCTTTTGTGTAATGCCAGAAAATTTCCATTTAAATTATGGGAAACAGGTCATACAATTGTCATATTAAAAACCTGACCACCACTTTGTATATAAACTCTATATTTATTGAGAACACTGTATACAACACACAATCACATGCCAAGTGCCGGAATAAGACTAAAGAGCAAACTGCAATGGCGGCACACATTTGAAATGTCAAAGATTTTGGTAGTTCAAAGATAGAATGTTGCATTTTCACTCAATTCTGGTGGTCAATGACTGTCAATGTTAGTAAATTTTACATTTTAATGCATTTTACACTAGGTAATGTACAAATAACAATCTTACAAACATTGTTGTTATCCAACATTAGATCAGTTGTGAGTTACTCAAATCTATGTGCTTGACTCACTTACAAAGCACTTTTTATAAAGATAAAGTACTCATCCATTGAATAAAAATGGTTGTCAACTAGGGTTTGGTCTTTTAATTTGTTAATAGAATGGGCTGTGAAAATTTTTAGTACGGCATTGGAATGAAGTGCATTTTTTTCTGTATGAAGCTGTTCTGTGGTTATTTATATGGTATCTGAATTTTTGTCTTGTATCGTGCTGGTGCAGGAACACAGTTGAAATTTGGGTTTATTGTTTTCACAAGCAATATAACTTTCAGTATGTATATGAGTTGTGACAATAAAGTAATGAGACTGATGTGAAAATAACGTTACTTACCATTTTAGTCAAATTTAGTGTTCACTCCTTCAAAGTAGTTCCCTTCTGATTGCACAGACTTTTTCCAGTGCTTCTGCCATTGATGGTAACATTTATGGAACTCATATTCTGTAATATCCTCCAAGACCCTCGCGACAGCGTTTTGGACATCTTGTGTTGTTTGAAAATGGTATCCCTTGACCACTGCTTTGACTCTTGGTGATAGAAAAATGGCGCATGGAGTGATATCTGGTGAATAAGGTGGCTCTGGTGGTACTGAAATTTGATTTGAGGTTAAAAATTGCTGTATTCACAGAGCAATATGGTGTGGCGCTTTATAGTGATGCAGAATCATATTATCAGCAATGTTGGCATGGACACAAATAACTCTTTTACTAAGTCTTTCTAAAATTTCTTTGTAGTAATATTGGTTAACTGTTTGCACAGGAGGCACCCACTCTTTATGAACAGTTCCCTTGGAATCAAAGAAGCACAAAAGCATGTATTTAAAAAAAAATTGTTCCAATGGCTCTAAGCACTATGGGACTTAACTTCTGAGGTCATCAGTCCCCTAGAACTTAGAACTACTTAAACCTAACTAACCTAAGGACATCACACACATCCATGCCATCCACTGCGGTCTTCATCTTCAACATTCGTTCTTCCTTCACTAAACATTTTATGCCAACGAAAAACTTGAGCTCTTGACATAACCTCCTCTCTAAAAGCCTTCTGGAGCTTACTGTAAGTTGTGGTCATGTTTTCACCCAATTTAATGCAAAAAGAAATGGCATACTATTGTGCAATATTATGCGATTCCATTTCTGTGACGAGAGACACAAACACATGTTAACTTATTACAGCACAACTCATGACTGAGCAGTTGCATCAATGTGCCGCTAGGACTAGTAGCAGCTTATAGACCAAGGTCAAAGATATTGTACCTATGCAAGCAGGCAGGGTTGCCACAGCTTGCAAAGAAAATCAGTCTTTTTACTTTATTGTCATACCTCGTACACCTACATGGTAAGCACACCTAATTTTGGGAACAGGTACTGACAAGATTCCCTAGGTGTGGCATCACAAATAATTCTGATAACTTGTTTCTGTAGTGTTAATAATGTGCTTAGGTTGGCTTGAGTTGTTGCACCCTATACTTCTACAGCTTAGTTTAAATTTGATGAGAAGAGTTTGTAATAAGCAGTTCTTAGTACACACATATCTCTACAATATTTGGTAATCATGTTTATGGCAAATGCATTCTTTGACAGCTTACAGGGTAAGGAATCTGTATGCATGTCCCATTTGAGGTTGTCCTGTATTGTGATTCCCAAGAATTGTATCTATTTTTCCTTTTTTACAATGTCATTTCTTATGGATAGTTTCGTGTCAGATTCTGTTTGTTTCTTTGTGTTAAATTCCATTATTGCAGTCTTTCAAGCACTTACATTTAGATGGCTTTCATTGAAATGCTTGACTATGGGTTTCCTGTATCTGAAGTCAAGACTGAAGGTGCCACTGAAAAAGTAAAATTTGGTTACCAAATAAGTTCTATTGTTTTTAAAGATAAATGGTATCTTTCTCTTGTGTAGGAAAGTTTACTGATGACTGAGAATTTGAATGAAAGTTTAATACTTGGTATGAATTGGATTGTAAAGGCTAAAGTTGTTTTAATTGAAATGAGACAAAATTGTTATTCACTGATCCTAAGAGGGGAATTTCTGGGAGACTGACATTGTGATGATAAATAAGATTAACTACAATCAATTTGGGTGGGGAGGGGGGGGGGGAGGGTAGAGGAATTTAATGATAGAGGATACTATGAGGATGATAAAGGATTTTGTAATGGGGAAACAATTTTTACGGTGAGCTTGTAGTAAAAATGATAGGGGAAGCTGAAGTTTTGAGTACATAGGATAAAATGGGACTAGAAAATTTTTTATGGGAATGTAATGGTATTTTTGGGGGAAGACCAAATGCAGTGAAGGATTATCAATGTAAACTAAAGCTAAAACCTCATGACCTACTTTTCATTAAGCTGTTTGGTGTGCCTGTCTGTAAAAGAAAAGTAGTTGAAAAAGGAGTTACAGGAAATGCAAAAGTGGAGGGTAGTGGAAAGTGTTTAAAGAAGCTGTAGCCGATATAATAACCTGTTGGTTATAGGTTCTAAATGACATGGTGAAATTAGGTTAGTTCTGGACTCTAGACATCTGAACAAGTGCTTTGAGAAGGAGAGGCTGATCACCCAGAAACATAGATGAGTTACTGAATATTTGAAAATGTAAAATACGTGACTAGTCTTTACTTAACTTCTGGTTTTTATCAAATTGAATTAGAATATGTCTGTAGAAATATTCTGCATTTTTATATGATGTGTTTTCAGTATTGTTTGGTTCTATTTGGGTTGGATGTTTTTGTAACGGAACTGGAATTCATTTTAGGGCAGAAAATTTTAACAAGATTGTCTGTTTATGTAGATGACATTCTATAATCCACTAAGACCTGGGAAGAGCATATGAATGCCTTAAGGGAAACTGGTGAGAAACTGAGACAGGGAGGTGTGCCTTTGAAGTTAGAGAAATGCAAATCTACTGTGTTTTTGGCCACAGAATAACAGAGGAGGAAATTTTGTCTGATAATAGAAAAAATCCAAAACATTGCAAAATTTCCAAAGCCTTTGTCCAAGAGGAAACTATAATCATTCTTGAGTCTTGTAGTTTCCTATAGAATATATGTCAAGATTCCCACTTTAAGTGCATCTTGCTTAAACAATCCACTGAAAAAGAATACTGTATGGCAATGGAGTGAGAAGTGTCAAATTGGAATGGATTGAGATTGTAAGATTGCCCTTGATGAAATAAAAGAGCAACTTAGTAACAGTTAAATTCTACACAGACAACATTTTTCTTTGCCATTCTGTTTAATTACTGGTGATAGTGATTCAGGATTGAGCATTTGTTTTTTCCAGGAAAAATTAGTACATGGTGGTGCATAACATGATTCAGTTGAATTTTAAATGAGAAATGTATAGAAACATGAGAAGAATTACATCATCACAGGAAAGAAGCTTTTAGCAACAGTTTGGGGGTTCAAAAACTTCAGGAATTATTTACTTGGTCATAAACTTTATTCAGATAATAAAGTCCTGTTATGTTCAGGAATGCAAATTGTATTCAAGGGAGCATCAGCAGATGGGCACATTATTTACACTAATCTGATTACTCAATAGAGGACATTAAAGGAAGGGAGAATGCTATTGCTGATGCTTCGTCTAGACTACCTGAAAGAGGTGGGGTTTGATGACGAACATGGAAATGGAAATCAAGAGAGAAATTTCAAAATTATTTATATGAAGGGAGTGAAAGATAAGAAATATATTAGAAGAATTAGTAGTCAATTCAGGAGAAACCAAAATCATGATGTTCATTGGAAATGTAAAAATTACTTGGGAAAGAAAGGTTATGAGAAAATACAGCTATATTATCGAGTTTCCAAAGGTATGTTATTCTATAGACACATCCTAGATAGTGCCAGATTGGAACTTTGTTGGCCTGAGGAGAATAATGAGACACTTAATAAGGAGACACATGAAAGCTTTGGTCACTACAATTCACTGAAATTCATGCAGAAAATTCAACAAAGTGTTTACTTCCATGATATTGCTATGAGAGTCAGGAAATGTCTTGCCAGCTATGATAGATATCAGAGTGTCAAAGCTAACAACCAAATATGTTGAGGTTATTTGCAAAGTGTAATTCCTAACAAACAGGTGGACCTAGTTGGTACTGATCTATTAGGCTAATCGCCTAAAGCCAAAGGAGGATACTGTTATGTGTCTGTCATGGTAGATTTATTTTCTAAATTCATTAAACTTTATCCTCTTAAGAAAGATAGTAGTAAAAAAATTACAACCAAAATTACTCAAGACTATTTTCACACTTTTGAGATTCCCACTACTATTCTTTCTGACGGTGTGAATCAGTTTAAATCAAAAGTTGGAAAGATTTTGCTGACGATTTATAACATAAAATACATACTTATTTCTGTTTATTCTCAATCTTGTAATCCTACAAAGACATATATGAGGGAGATAGGCCATCTGCTCAAAACGTGCTGTAGCAAAGATCACTCAAAGTGGATAGTTTATACTGGTTGGTTTAAAGATGTTCTTAACAGTTAACAACACAACACAACTGGTTTTTTTTCTTCATATGAAATTTTATACGATAAGAAACCTGGCTACCTTATCATTGAATTAGTTGAATTTCAACCATGTAAGAGTATTTCTGCAGTAGAGAGAGAAGACATAGTTAGGAAGACCATGGAATAAAGCTATATGAAAAGAAAACAGTAAAACATCAGCAGAGTGAAACCTATACATTTCGAGAGTGGAGACCTTGTGTTAACTAAGAGCTATTCCTAGTCAAAGTTTATAAACAGTGTGATTAAGAAGTTTTCAACATGTACATTGGACCATTTGAAATTTTAAAAAGTCCACATCCCAATTGGATATAGACATATCTATCCAAAACCTAGGAAACAACTTTTTGGGCTTGGGAATGTAACAGAGCTGAAGTTGTACAGACAAACAAACTGAACTGATGACTGATATATACGAGTATTTTTTACTTGAAATTTCATGACATACTATATTTTGCATTCACTCGGAGAAGGCACACACATGTGAGCATCATGCATGTGGCAAATGCAGGACCACACCTATGTGACATTTTCTTCTACAGGAACACAATTCTGATGTCACATATTTTCTAAGACTATCCTTCATCTGTAACTTCCACACCTATGTACACTGAGGCAACAGCCTTGCCGCAGTGGCTACACCGGTTCCCATCAGATCACCAAAGTTAAGTGCTGTTGGGTGTGGCTGGCACTTGGATGGTTGACCATCCAGGTCGCCATGCTCTGTTGCCATTTTTTGGGGTCCACTCAGCCTCATGATGCCAATTGAGGAGCTACTTGACCGAACAGTAGCGGCTGTGGTCAAAGAAAACAATCATAACGACCGGGAGTGCAGTGTACTGACAACACGCCCCTCCGATCTGCATCCTCAGCTGAGGATAATATGGCGGTTGGATGGGCCTGGTGGGCCACTTGTGGTCTGAAGATGGAGTGCTATGTATACTGAGGCAACAAAAGTGGTGGGATACCTCCTAATATCATACCAGACCTCCTTTTGCCCAGTGTAGTTCAGAAGCATGATATGTCATGGACTCAACAAGTTGTTGGGAGTCTCCTGTAGAAATATTGAGCTGTGCTGCCAGTACAGACATCCATAATAGTGAAAGTGTTGCCAGTGCAGGATTTTGTGCTCAAACTGACCTATTGTTTATGTCCCATAAATGTTTGATGGGATTCATGTGAGGTGATCTGGGTGGCTAGATCATTCACTCAAATTGTCCAGAATGTTCTGACATGGTGCATTGTCATCCATGAAAATTGAATTGTTGTCTGGGAACATGAAGTCCATGAATGGCTGAAAATGGTCTTCAAGTAGCTGAACAGAACCATTTCCAGTCAATGATTCATCCAGTTGGACCAGAAGCCCCAGTCCATTCCATGTAAAGACAGCCCACATCGTTATGGAGCCACCACCAGCTTGAACAGTGCCTTATTGACAACTTGGGCCCATGGTTTCATGGGCTCTGCACCATATTTGAAGTACCATCAGCTCTTACCAACTGAAATTTCAACTCATTTGACTGGTTCACAGTTTTGCAGTCATGCAGGGTCCACCCAAGTTGGTCACTAGCCCAGGAGAAGTGCTGCAGTTGATCTCATGCAGTTAGCAAAGGCACTTGTGTTGGTCATCTGCTGCCATAGTCCATTAATGCCAAATTTCACCACACTGTCCTAATGGATACTTCCATTGTATACCTCACAGTGATTTTTGTAGTTACTTCACGTAGCGTTGCTTGTTTGTGAGCAATGACAACTCGAAGCAAACATGGCTGCTCTTGGTCATTAAGTGAAGGTTGTTGGTCACACCGTTGTCCATGGTGAGAGGTAATGCCTGAAATTTGGTATTCTCAGTGCTCTCTTGACACTGTTGATCACAGAATATTGAATTTCCTAACCATTTACAAAATGGAGTGGCCCATGTGTCTAACTCCAATGACCATTTTGCATTCAAAGTCTGTTAATTCCCACTCTGTGACCACAACCACATCAGAAACCTTTTCACATGAATCATCTGAGTATAAATGACAGCTCTGTCAATGCACTGACCTTTTATACCTTATGTACTACTGCCATTTGTACATGTGCATATCACTGTCCCATAACTTTTGTCCCCTCAGTGTATGTACACTTTGATGTTTGGATATAAGTATACTTGGTAGAAGATGGAGATTATGAGGATTTACTTGGTTGTTTTCCCTACACACGTATACTGCTCTTCTAGTATTTGTACCAGGAATATATCTGCCCTTCAGACCTCAATGTTAAACAGTATTGGATCAGTATTGGATCAAGCCCAGAAAAAAAGCTGTCAGACTGATATGTAATGTACCACCTAGAACTCACTGTAGAGAATTATTTATTACACTTAGTATTATGACCTTGCCATGTATATACATATTTCAATGTCTCTTGTACATTAAAAAGAACTTGTGTAGTTTTGATCTGAATTCTGATGTACATAGTTATAACACACGATACTGTAATGATGTAAGGAAAGACTACTGCTTATATACCATAACTCTAAACAGCTTCAAACACACATCTGTAAAGCTATTTAATAAACTACCAGAGTCAGTTAAGAGTCTGGAGCTGAAAAATTTAAGATATTTGTAGGAACTTTATTAATTCAAAATTGTTTTTATACAATGGAAGATTTCTGTGAGCATAATTTCTAACATAGATTAATTATTTGTGTATTTATTGTCATTGTTGGTTGTACACTTATTGACGTTGCTTATACAAGCTTTACATCCCTGTAAATGTTTTGTTTTTGGGCAATAAAAGTCAATCAATCAATCATGAATAGTCTCATTGTATTTGTCTTGATAAGCCATGTATTTTCAAATCTTTTGAATAACATACTAAGATAATTAATTATTTACCTTGAGATTACTTTAAGTTTAATACATACTGGGTGGATTCTGCATGCATACCTTGAGCACACAGCTACTTATGAGTGGAAGATTAATTTAGCTATGTTGAGCATAGTGATACGCTGTGAATATTATACATTACACTACACTACGGTGCTTTGTTCATGCAAAGGAAGAGATGCTGCTATGTTTGTTGTTCAAATCAGTATTGCATTCAGTTTTGTATTGTCATGTAAGATGCTCAATGAATAGATATACATACAGATGAAGAATGATGATGAGCACTGAAAGTACTTTACATTTTATTTCTGAGATTATGAGTTATGGTTTATGCTATTAACACACGTGAGAGACATTGGCAATAGATTTGTGAACTATGCTGCTGTACTTTGGGATATGTACCATTATATGGAAGACAAGTTAGGATTTAACAGTTGCAGGAATCACTTAGCAAGGCAAAACTGTACCTGATTTACTAATGATAGTGATGCAAAATTGGTGAAGTCAGCACCTGGCCCGGTCTAAACTGTACCAGAATATGTACTGCTTTACATTTCATTTCTCCACATAGGGAGTGTAGGTGTTGTACTACTGCCTACCCATACAATGCGCTGTGATTTATACACAATTAGAGTGAAGGGTTATCCTTCTGTTTTACGAGCTGCAATATATGTGATAAACATAGATGACACATTGTAGTTATGGTATGGTCATTGGTCATTTCTCCATAAGAGAATGGGAGACATAAACTGATATAGACATTATTCTTATGATTACATATTCTAAACTTACTAGTAAGCTTGACGAATTGATGCACTCATTACCAATAGTATGTACATACAAATTCGCTTTTATGAATCATGTTGTTGCTTATGTATAATATTGAGGAATGGAGGTATTGATTATGATGTGGCAAGAAATTTTTACATTCGGATGATGATGATGATGATGATGATGATGATGATGATGATTGGTTTGTGGGGCGCTAAACTGCGCAGTCATCAGTGCCTGTACAAAGTCCCAATTTCTACACAGTCCAATTTTTTCCACAGTCCAATCAAGCCACTGTCACGAATGATGATGATGATTATGAGGACAACACAAACACCCTGCCCTCAGGAAGAGAAAATCTCCAACTCGACTGGGAATCGAACCTGGGACCCCGTGTTCCAGAGACAGCAGCGCTAGCCACTAGACTACAAGCTACAGACTTTACATTTGGAGGAAGACACTATGATACACAACCAGATATATAATGTGGTATTATTGACACATTCACTGATACAAAATATATCTCTCATTTCATTGCACTTCTCTGTACTCAACTTTGCACTTCATCAATGCAGAAACTCTGAGATAGGAAAAGTAGATCCTGTTTATTCCTCACCCATGTTTGTATGATGACCAACCTACAACCCACTATTGATATAAACTCATCCAGGAAATAGCAGTGTCACCTGGCGAGGAATGACTGCTACTCAGACATATGCATGGTGCATGTAGTATCAGTGAGCATGTTGTCCATGTGTAGAACAGGGTAGGTGCACGATATATCTGAGTCTGACCGAGTGCAGATTTTGATGGCACAGAGACTTGGCATGGACATTTCAGAAACTGTATAACTTGTCAGGTATTCAGGGAATGTTGTGTGGAATGTCTTCAATGTGTGGTGAAACTACATCCAGATGCCTTGGGGTTGGGCAACCATCCCTCATTACAGATGTCGGATGTCATAGGCTGGGTAGACCAGTAAAAATCGACAGATATGGATCTGTGGCAGAACTAACATCAGACATTAATGCTGGGTAGAGTATAAGTGTGTTTGATTGCACAGTGCACCAAACACATGTGATGATGGGCCACTGCAGCCAATAACCCCTGCATGTGCCAATGTTAATACCACAACATTGGCAACTACAACCGAAATGGGCAAGTGACCATCGGCAACCAGGTGCCGCGCTCCTTGCTCGCACCCAAACGCCAGCTGCGACCGGACCTAGGCGCACCCGGCTGCAATATGATATCGAAGCGTCTGTTTGTTGCGGAACGGGGGGCAGGCGTGAGGTACCTCGTCGACACGGGTTCGGACCTCTCGATCTTCCCCCGTTCTATGTTACGAGACCGCAGGCGGGCCGAGGCACTCTGCCTTACAGCGGCGAACAACTCCACTATTAAAACTTACGGCACACACAGCCGCAATATAGATCTGGGCCTACGGCGCACGTTCTCGTGGACTTTTACCGTGGCCGACGTCAATAAGCCGATCCTGGGCGCAGACTTTCTCGGCCACTACGGGCTACTAGCCGACATCGCAAACGGCCAGCTCATCGACGCCACGACTAAGTTAAAGATAGCGGGACAGCGCCGGCAGGCTGCATACTACAGCGTTAAACCTGTGAAGTGCCCCGGACCATACGCTGACATTCTGGAACAATTCCCCGACCGGTGCACCGAGAGACATCAAACATTCGACGGTGCACCACATTATAACCACACCCGGACCCCCCACATCGTGTCGCCCACGTCGACTCGCGCCGGACAGACTCGCAGCAGCAAAGGCAGAGTTCGAGGCCATGCTGCGGCAAGGCATCGTGCGACCATCGAGCAGCCCATGGTCATCGGCGTTGCATTTAGTGCCCAAGAAAGACAATTCGTGGCGCCCGTGTGGGGACTATCGCGCCCTTAATTCGCGAACGGTGCCGGACCGATACCCAGTCCCACACCTTCAAGACTTCAGCTACGCTTTGGCGGGCTGCGCGGTGTTCAGCAAGATTGACTGCGCAAAGGCGTACACCCAAATTCCGGTGGCGCCCGAAGACATCGAAAAAACAGCCATCATAACGCCCTTTGGGCTTTTCGAAAGCCTGTTTATGACTTTCGGTCTTCGGAATGCTGCCCAGACTTGGCAGCGGTTCCTGGACGGCGTCTTGCGAGGCTTGCCATTTTGCTTCGCGTACCTCGACGACATCTTGGTGTATTCCAAGTCGCCCGAACTCCACCGCCGCCACTTAACGACCATCTTTCAGCGCCTGAGTGAAGCCGACATCGTCATTAACCCCGCTAAATGCGAGTTCGGCGTGACGGAAATTGAGTTCCTCGGCTATTTAATTACGCCCACCGGATCGACACCGCTACCGGAGAAAGTTAAGGCAATACAGAACATGCCGCGTCCGCAGACGCACAAAGAATTACGACGCTACCTCGGCATGTTGAACTTTTATCGTCGACACCTGCCCAACGCCGCAGCAGTGCAAGAGCCGCTGACTAAGGCGTTACAAGGTCCTACTTCAAAAGGAAAGACCCTCGTGAATTGGACAGACGCAATGGAGCAGAGCTTCACTGACTCAAAAAGGAATCTCGTGGAAGCGACGCTGCTCGCGCACCCGGTACATGACGCGGACTTAGCTGTAGTCGTGGACGCCAGCCAGGCCGCCATCGGCGCGGCGTTACAACAGCGCGTCGGCGGGAGTTGGCAGCCTCTCGGTTTTTTCTCCAAAAAGCTTTCCGATTCGCAACGTGCTTGGAGCGCTTATGACCGAGAGTTGCTTGCGGTGTACGCGGCGGTGAAATACTTCCGACCGTCCATAGAAGCCCGACAGTTCATCATTTTCACCGATCACAAACCCATTACCCACGCGTTCGAGAACAACCACACTAAGTGTTCACCGCGCCAACTCCAGCAGTTAGAGTACGTGTCGCAATTCACGACTGACATTCGACACATTTCGGGGATAGACAATATCGTCGCCGATTGTTTGTCCCGAGCGTGTGCCGTTATTTCACCCCCTGTGAACTTTGAGGACGTGGCCCAAGTACAGGAGAGTGACGAAGAACTACACCGATTCCGTCACGACACTTCCAGCGGCCTGCAACTGGAGCTGGTGCCTGTCCCTGGCTCCGCACGGAAGATTTGGTGTGACACCTCAACCGGCACGCACCGACCGTTTCTCCCAGAGAAATTCCGACGCAGTGCCTTCGACCGTATCCACGGACTGTCACACCCCGGCACCAACACCACTGCGACACTCGTGGCTGCGCGTTTCATCTGGCCCGGGCTTCGGAAGGACTGCCGCGAATGGGCGCGCACTTGCACGTCATGTCAGCGCGCCAAAGTCGGGAGGCACACCCACGCACCCGTGGGCACCTTCCCGGACGCGACACGCCGATTTGCACACGTCCACGTGGACCTCGTCGGCCCGCTTCCTCTCTCACAAGGCAAGCGGTACCTCCTAACAATGGTGGACCGCTTCACTCGCTGGCCGGAAGCAACGCCCGTCGCGGACGTCACAGCCGAGACCGTCGCCACCGCATTCGTCGACACCTGGGTGGCACGCTTCGGATGTCCCAGTCATGTGACAACTGATCGCGGCCGCCAGTTTGACTGCGCGTTGTTCACGCACGTCGCCAGAATGTGTGGCACCCGGTTACACAGGACAACCAGCTACCATCCGGCGCCGAATGGCATGGTCGAACGGTTTCACAGGACTCTCAAAGCCGCTCTAACCTGCCACGACACCTCATGGCCAGAGGCGCTCCCACTGGTGCTGCTCGGCCTGCGAGTCACGCCGAAGGAGGAGATCGGCGTGTCACCTGCCGACCTCGTTTACGGGCAATCTCTGACAATCCCGGGCGATTTTGTCGAAGATGCAAGTCTCCCACGCGACGCCGTGGCACCCACTCTGGCGGAACGTCTGCGCAGTCACATGGCCGGCCTCCGAGCGCACGCACCGACGCGGCACGGCACCGGGAAGATATTCGTCCACGCCGACCTGCAGCGCTGCACGCACGTCATGTTGCGTACCGACGCAGTACGGCCACCTCTCCGACCGCCCTACAGTGGGCCGCACCGCGTGATCGCCCGAGGAGACAAAACGCTGGTCCTCGAGTGCAACGGAAAGCCGTCGACAGTGTCAGTCGACCGCGTCAAACCAGCCTACGTCTTGCCCGCTCCATCAGCCACGCATTTCTTCGACCCGGCAGAAGATCTGTTCACGGACGACACGCCCTCTGCCAGCGGTCAGACGGAACCCGCACCCGGAGCCGCCGGTGACACACAGCTGCAGCCTGCTGTCATCGCGCCGCCACGTGCGCCTCCCACCACCACGCCCAGGCAGCTGGTACGGCCGCCCGGACCGCGCCCACCACAGGCGCACCGGTCGCCCCCACCACAGCCGCCAGCGGACTACGTCACGCGCGCCGGCCGCCGCGTCCGATTCAAACGGCCGTGCTGCGTCGCCAGCGCGCCACGACACCCAAACCGGCAATCACGCGTCTGAGCCGCCGAACGCCGTCAGAATTCGGCGCCCACGAGCCGCCGTCCGCTGTAGAGACCCGACCTCCAGCTGCAAGTGCCTTCGGCCGGTAACTCCAGTCGAGCGTTCGTCACAGCTCCTGGACCCGCGTTCGCGTCTTTTGCCTCCGCCGCGTCGGGCGTTGAGGCCGGATGGGCACCCGCGCCTGCTTACCTCATTTGCTTCTCCGTCGAGCTCCGGACATCGCGCACCACACCGCCCGGCTTGTCCGTAGTAGCTCCCGGACCCGCGTTCGAGTTCCGACGGTACCGCACTCGCGCAAGCGCCTTCGAGACGTCGCCACCAACGACCTGCAACGCGCGCCTTCACGCACATCGCTACGGACAGTCGCAGCCAGTGCCTGCTGCCGCTGTCACTAGCCGCCAGCGCGAGGACACGCCCACCGCACGCTCGCCGGTCCGGCGCGCTGACGTCACGGACCGCCGCCCTTCCGACGCCGACCGACCCCCGCCAAAGCCGCCGCACTGCCATCACGCAGTGCACGAACTTTAAACACACGCGAACGATCGCCGCGTTTTCGCAGCTACGGAGCTCCGCTCTCCAAGGGGGGATCTGTGTGGCGGCAGCACCGTCCAACGCACGAAGGGCTGAACTACGGCACTGCCGACACAAGTAGGGGCAGCTGTACCGTTATGCGGAATTTCGGCAACGGTGCGTCGCACACCGGACCGCACGGGAACAAAGCTGCCATCAGTGCGAGCTAGTCGACGCGACGCGACACACGTCTCCCCAGTCCTTCCGCCGCGGACCACGTGCGTCGAGTCAACGTGACTCCGCCGTAAATGCGTACGCGCGGTCGTAAACGCAGTCGCCGTTAAATTGTGTTTCGCTTCTTCGCGGACGTTACGGCGCCTCCGGTCGCGCCAAGAGCAGAGCATTCTGTGACGCGGCCTTTTGTCTCGCTCGGTCCACGCGGTCGCGCCACGGCTCGTCACTGGAGTGTACACCCTCCGGGATCGGTGACCGAGCCGCGCCGCCAGTGCAACGCGCCTATATAGGCGGACATTAGCGAAGTATATTATTTGTCATTTATTGTAACGGCAGGAAAAATAAATGTGTCCTGTCCAGAAACCGCTTTAGTCATTTATTGCCACAAAGCCTCTCCCATGAGCATAGTGCGTGGGCGCGGCGATAAATGCCGGTTCACTGCACATGAGCGACTGTAAGCGGAGATACAACACGTTCCCGCTTCAACCACACACTGCACAGTCTCCTGAATGGGAAACGTACCACTGTCACTTTTGACAGAGTCAAACCGACCTATGTTTTCCATGAGCTAGCCCCAGCAAATAGACAACTGCTGCCTCACCCACTGCCTGTTCCAGCGCCAACCCAAGCAACAGAATAACAGAAATGACCCAGTCACCCGCACTAACTATGCCAGCATCTCCCACCTACATATTGTGTGTGTATGTGTGTGTGTGTGTGTGTGACAGATACCGTGCCAGTCTTTGGTCTCCAATTTCTTCTTGAGTTAATACCTGATGGATGTGCTCTTCTTGTAATGCAGATAAGTGGTGGATCAATTCTGTCTTCAACTATCCGTATGCGATCCCTTCAGGCGCTGCGACCCCTCACACAAATTAGACAGCTACACTGTGTGACAAAATGCCCATCAGCTGATAGGAGAATGGGAATCGGATGAATTGCCTATGTTCAGTTGCCACTGGAATTTGGGAACATGCACAGTATTGTTAAGACAAGTAAATAAATTCGAAAAATTAGAAACTAAATGAAAAACTTGGTTTAGTTTAGAGAGTTACATACTGGTAAACAGCGGGCAGAACAGCAGAGTGGAAGAGACAATGACTGTGAAGTCAGCAAGTTCCACATAAGCGGACGCTGTCGATTCAGCCATCAGGCCATCGCCTGACCAGCTCACGTGTTTCTCAGTTGTCACATGTGAGCAAAGGCCCCGCCTACATTCCAAGAGCCAATGACCGATGTTAAGAAGATTCTTCGAGAAGCTTTTCAACGTGACAGAAGAGGCAATGACCATGAAGTTGTTCACCTCCAGTAAACTGAAGTGAATAAATAAGCGAGACGCAGTGGGCCCCACAGACGAAGGAAGAAGAGAAGAGTAGCAGTTGTTTTCAGTCAGTTTCGGTGCTGAAGACCGTCATGCAAGAAGAGACTACATCATACACAGACGCACCAAGTCTGCCGCTGTAATGGAATAGCAAGCAGCAGCCTCGGCGCCAGAAGACAGAAGATAAAAGGTATTTGAAGTCTGATTTTTACGTACCGGGGTGACTCATGAGGACGGGAAGGAGACGGCCTCACATCAGCAGTCACCTGTGAGCTGGGATGAAGATCTGACAGCCGAAGACTGGCAAGCGGGAGTCCGTTGCTTGAGTCTGGGACACTGGCCTTCCCCCGCAGCGCCGCTCCACTGGCCGACGCACAACACACGCGGCCGCTTAGAGAAGAGAAACACTGGGACGCCACATCCAAGCTATCACCATCCGATGCATGACTTCGCTCGCAATAATTAAAAGGGCCACCTCGTGCTGCGCGTCTCCAGTCAGCTGGGCGAGACGGGGACACGAGATACACACTGCCACGCATAATCAGACACTGCCGCTGCCGCAACAGAAGGCTTCGCAAATGACACAGCTGCCATTCTCCGAGCCAGAACATCGAGTAAGGAAACTGTTGTACGAAACTTGCAATAAAAGTGATTTTATGTAAAAATGCTTTTTCGTTCTACCTCATATCTGAGCCAAGGAAGAACCCACCCTGCCCACATGTTGTTAAGACAGAAAAATTAATTTATTTAGGATTTTCACCCTGACATAATGTTTTAGAATTAAATGTCCATTGCAGTAATGCTCATCCAGACAGCTGACTAGCATCAAAAGAGAAAACTCAGTTACATTTAGTGACAGAAGTGTTACATTTGGTGTCAGAGAAAAACCCTTGGCTCAATATGAGGTGTGAATGACAGTCACTAAAGGTCCATAGTTAGTATTGTTTAATGTGTGAAAGGATAGAGATTTGCATACCAGTCATAATATTTTCTTTATTTAGAAGTGTATTCTCTCTCATAATTTTTAGAGTTTGTCGAAAATATTTAAACATCTTTTTAATTCAGTGTAGTAAGATTGTGTAACTAATAGTTTGTAAAATGATGACACGAAATCGTACAAAGTCAGAGTCAGCACCACAAGCGGTTTCTACTGAGGAAGCTATTCAGAGCTTAGTTAATCAGATAGCACAGCTTAAAAATGATAATAATAATAGCCGACATTTTGTGTAACATGCAAACTGTATTCAAGGTTAGTGGAATAACGAAACCGGGGGCCCCCTTTGCGCGAGATTTTAAAAGACTGTGAACATTCTTTGAAGCTTGGAAGCAACTGTCTAATAATAGGAGGTGCTAATGATGTTTATAGGAACGAGGGCAAACTCGCCACAAGAGCTCTAAGAAGTACATTACAGAAAATTACAGATGTTAACTTCTTCATTGCCAGTATCCCACAAAGACATGATCTTATAGAAGAATCCTGTGTCAACAAAGAAATCACAGTTAATAATAAGAAATTTGAGAAAATCTGCCGAAGCCTCCCAAATGCCACATGTGTGGACGTACCATCCGCAGAGAGAAGTCATTTTACAAGGCATGGGCTTCACAGAAATAAACTCGGAAAATCATTCATTAGTCGAGAAATCCTTAATGCAGTGAAGCCAGTTAAGGACAAGAATAGCACGACCATACCACTTCCACCACCAAACACAACAACTGAAAATTTCCAACAAGAAATTGAAACTGAATCACTGACAACAGGTCCAGCACTAGAATCTCCACTTTCGTCAAAAACAGCTGAGATAAATGAGTCAACTAGGACAGAAGTTTCCAAAGCAGCTTCAGCAGAAGCAGCTACATTCTACGCAACTGCATCATTAACAAGAAAAAAAAAAATGCCTGATGTGCCAACAGCCAATGACCTTTCATCAGTATTGGCCGCTCCTCAGTCTTCAACAGTGAAAGACTTTTCACCAGCTTCACCATCATCAGCAGTAACAGAAGCAAACAGAAGAAGCACAAGAACCAGGAAACTTTCCACTCTGCAGGATTTTTGGTACCCGGCCTCAGTTACAAGACTAACATAAGGCAGATACCTTCAGATACACCAACTTCCAAGTCAAACCGGCAACAGACTCACCTCCACAGTCATCAACAGAAGAATAATCATGCCACCAGCTCACCTGAAGTATTTTTTAGCATCAGGTCTAAAGGGAAAGGAGCCACCAAGATAAGTGAAAACAAATGCCTAACAGTGTTTCACCAAAACATTCAAGCCATAAAGAACAAAGCACAACAGCTAGAAGTAGAATTGGAAAAATTTGATAGCCAAATTTTGTGTATCACTGAACACTGGTGCAAAGGGAAGCAAATTGAACACATTGCATTAGCCTCATTTGACCTTGCCTGTTATTATAGCAGAATCTCAATGAATGGTGGAGGTTCATGTACCTATGTAAAAAAAGGTATATTATTTAAAGTAAGATATGATCTTTTAGATCTAGGTGAGGACAAACATTTCGAACTTTCCGCTGTTGAAATAATAGGACCTGGCATAGCAAAAAAATTAGTCATATTTTGTGTGTACCGCTCTCCTAGTGGAGACATTGATATATTCTTCTCAAAACTGAATCAAAGCTTAGACAAGGTTTCTGGACCAAAAGCAGATGTAATTATCTGTGGTGACTTAAACATTAATATGATGAAGCCTGATAAGGCTAGCAACATATATGTGAATATTCTAAGCTGTTATGGAATATCCTCCCTTGTTAATTGTCCAACTAGAATAATGAAAGAATCCTCCTCATCTATAGATCATGTAGCTACAGATATTGATAGTAAAAAATGTCATATTGTTGTCCAAAACCTGGGCCTAGCAGATCACCTCTGACAGATCTTAAAAACTAACATTCATGTAGAAACTCCTCCTAAACTTTGTACATACAAAAGAATGTTTTCCATATCAGCCCTGCATCAGTTTAAATCCCAGCTAGAATATGAAGATTGGAGGGAAGTCTATGCAGAAACCAACGCAAATCAGAAATTTATCAAGTTCATGTCAATTTTTAAACTCAGATTTGAAGAGATGTTTCCCAAAACTCTTTATCAAATTAAAACTACAAAGAGAAATTAGTGGGTGACTACAAGTATCAAAAAATCCTCAGAAACTCTTAGATATCTCAACTCCATAAAAAATAATCAATCTAACCCAGAAGTTCTGCAATCCTACAAAAAGTACAGGAAAATTTACAGAAAGGTGTTGCTAGCCGCAAAAAAACTTTCAAACAACAAAATATTACTTGAAGCTGAAAACAAGAGCAAAGCAGCCTGGAACATCGTCAAACAGGAAACATCTAACTCTGCTAAAAAGGACCTCAATTCTCATATTAAAAACAAAGATGTACCAGTAGGTAACCCTAAAAAATTAGCTGATTTTGTAAACTCATATTTCAGTAGTATAGCAAAAAAATTACAGCAGAAATTTCCAGATACGTATCATTTACCTACTCAGAACCAGCCAACAAACTCAATGGTGCTGTTGCCAACTACAGAAAGGGAAGTGGCACTAGTAGTACACCAACTAAAAAATAAAACTTCAGTAGGACTTGATGAAATCCCAGTCTGCGTAATTAAAGATTGTATAGACTCCATAGAGGGCCCATTAACAGACATAATTAATGAATCTTTCGAATCTGGATACTTTCCAGAGTACCTAAAACAAGCAAAAGTTATACCTATCCTTAAAAACGGAGATGTGGAAAATGTAGAGAACTACAGGCCGATCTCTATACTGTCTATTATTTCTAAAATAATAGAAATACTAGTCAAAAAGAGACTGCTAAATTACCTGAATAAATATAATCTTCTTTCCAATGACCAATTTGGTTTTAGGCCCGGAAAAGGCACACAATATGCTATAGCACAGTTCACTAAAGTAATTTTAGAAGCACTGGACAAAGGTGAAAATGTAAGTGGTATCCTTTTAGACTTGTCCAAGGCCTTTGATACAGTTGACCACAAATTCTTACTTCATAAATTAGGGCAAATAGGAATAAGAGGTGTGACAAAGAAGTGGTTCAAATCATACTTGGAAAACAAGAGTTCAACGAGTTGAGATATCACAAGGTTCAAACAATTCCCTTATAAAACACCTGTCTGACCCAGAGAATGTGAATATAGGCGTCCCACAGGGAAGTGTATTAGGCCCAATATTGTTTCTTATTTACATTAACGACTTCCCACAAAGTATCAGACATGGCGAAAAAATACTTTTTGCTGATGATAGCAACATTGTAATAACAGGTGAAAATCCAACACAACTGTCAGAAAGAGCAAACGAGGCTCTCAATGATGTCCACAACTGGTCATTAAAAAGTAAAGTAACCCTAAATGTAAAGAAAACTAACTATATTAACTTCCAATTGAACAAAAAACACAATGCCACTAGAATAAAAGTTAATAATAGTGAATTAGAATGTGTAACAAGTACCAAATTCTTAGGGATGAATGTAGACAGCCAACTGAAATGGACAAACCATGTCAACATTTTGGCAAAGAAATTATCCACAGCATGCTATGCTCTTAGAATCCTTGCACCGGTATGCAATAATACCTGTCTTAAAATAACATATTACGGACATCTACACTCAGTCCTCAGCTATGGGATCATGTTTTGGGGAACAAGTGCCAGTAACATACAAACTGTGTTCAAAGTACAGAAAAGAGCCATAAGGATAGTAACAAATAGCAACAACAGGGCCCACTGTCTAGAATTATTTAGAAAGCTAGGAATCCTAACTGTTTCTTGTGAGTATATCTTTCAGAACATAATGTTCATTAAGAAAAATCTCAACATGTACAACACAAACAGCCTAATACATGACCATGAAACAAGAGCTTGTCACCACATCCATCTAGATAGAAAGAACAAGGCAAAGACGCAAAAAAGTATATTTTACAATGGGATAAAACTGTACAACAAATTACCACAACAAATTAAAGAAATAAATGAGCCCCTCACTTTCAGACAAAAGCTTAAAACCTTTTTAGTAAGTAAAAGTTGTTATAGTGTAAAAGAATATTTAACATAGATGTAGATTATTAGCAACATATGACATTATCACCAAAATATTATGTAATTATAAATATGTGTATGACTAGTTATAAAAACTACACAAAATATGAGAAACCTGTTTAATTGTAAATGTAAATGTGTGCTCATGTGTTGTAATCTGACGACATCCATACAATATTTATTGTTCCACGGATAAATAAATAAATCCCTCCCACCCTAGATTCCTCAGCAGCAGCCTTGGTAACTCCTTTTCCAGGTAAACCTGGCTAGGACATAAGAGCCTTTTTTGATGATTTAGTAGCAGCTGCAAAGTTAGGATCATGGTCAGATGAACAGCTCTTACAAATGACAAAGTTAAGATTGATAGGAGAGGATAAAGCACACATATCATACCATGAAGAATTACGGAATGCTCCAACATTTGAGGAATTGAAGAAAGGATTACTTAAACGTTTTCAAAAACAGAACAGCTGTAGATTTTATAGGGAAAAATTAAACACTATCACTCAGAGGCAAAACGAGTCATTAGAAAGCTTTGTAGATAGGATTAGAAAAGTTAATATTAACACCTATCAGTTGACAACTAGTGATGAAGCAAATAAAGTTATTTTACAAGAGGCAGAAGATAGAGCTCTGGATACATTTTTACGTGGGTTACCTCCTGAAACATCCCGTCGTGTCAGGGCAGAGTTTCCCAAAAATTTAGTGGAAGCTGTATCTGTGGTGACAGCTTTCGAAGAAATAGACATTGCCACCAGATACAAGGAGAAGCGAAATGTATTTTCAGCAGGAGTACGATGTTTTAGTTGCGATCGACAGGGACATATAGCTTAAAACTGCAGACAACCTCAATGCACTAATTGTCAAAGAACAGGTCTCACATTCAAGGAATGCAGGTCTAAGAAAGTTTTTGGAAATAGAAATCAGTTAAACTCCAACGGGAATGTCGGAGCCGCCGCCAGGCATTCCCAATAAAATTTCATGCCATTAAGGCGAATGTGAAGGCGGAATGCTGGTTATCTGCTACCATACAGGATAAAGAGGCAAGGATACTGGTGGATACAGGCGCCAACGTATCAATAGTGAGTAATGAACGCATTGGAGAAAAGAAATATGACCCTCCAAGGTACAGATTGAGTGGGGTAGGAGGAGGTACAGTGGAGTCATTAGGATGTACATCATTGATTTTCTATATTCATGGTGTACAATTTCAAGAAGATGTAGAAGTGGTAACAAAGGTAACTGACAGGTACGACACGATCCTAGGGTTGGATTTCCTGAATAAACAACACACTAAAATCGACCTCAGACAGCAAACTGTAGAACTTAGCGGAATAGTGTTTCAGCTAGGTGACACTGCTGCAAAGGGCTCGCTGCCGCAAGATTTCCCCAACCAGAAGGCGAAATCAACTACATTGCGTGCAACGTCCTTGAAGGTTGATTCACGGGATAAGATACCATTTGGCTCAGGAAAACTTTTCTGGATGACCGTTGACCCCGATGTACCTACAGATACAATATGTCTAATAGAGCCATTAGAGGAAAATGAGGAATTAGATGGATCACATTGTTTTGTACGTAGAAGTGTTGTACGGGTTCAAGACGTTGAGGGAGAAAGAAAAGTACCGGTACATATTGACAATTTTGGAGTGGATGACAAAGAGTTGCATATGGGAATATTAGTAGCTACAGTCAGTACTTTTGAAGAAGAAGATTTCATTTGGTCGGATATTGATGGTGGTCAGAAACCAGACACCTATAAAACTGCATTACGCCAGAAGATTGAGCATTTGAAAGGAAATGACAGAGACACGATAGAAGCAGTTTTAGTTGAGTTCCAAGATTTATTTAATGCAGAAGGTCCACTGCCAGCAACAGATATCACACAGCATAGGATCGCAACAGGAAATGGCCCCCCAGTTTATAGGAAGCCTTATAGAGTTCCGCATCACTTACAGCCAGTACTGGATGAATTTTTAGAACAGCATCTAAAAGATAGAATTATAGAATATTCTGATTAGCCTTATAATTCAAATATTGTAATTATTCCAAAGAAGTCTCCCGACGGTATGAAACGATATAGATTTTGTTGTGACTACAGACACCTTAACAAACAAACTATCTCAGATGTTTATCCTCTTCCAAACATTACAGATATCATTGACAGTTTGAGTAACAGTAAATACTTTTCAACAATCGATTTACATAGCGGATATCATCAATTGGAAGTTGCACCTGAAGATAGGTATAAAACAGCATTTTCTACCCCTTGAGGTCACTGGCAATTTAAAAGAATGCCTTTCGGTTTGAAAAATGCACCAGCAACTTTTCAAAGACTACTCGATGGAGCATTGCGAGGACTCAAAACTCAGCAATGTTGTGTATATCTAGACGATATTATCGTATTCTCCAAAGACATTAATGAACATGCTGTGCGTCTGCATAATGTTTTTCAGAGACTTAGAAAAGCTAAATTAACTTTAAATATGGAAAAATATCGTTTTGCATTGACAGAGGTTACATACCTAGGGCATGTCATTAGTGAAAAAGGAATTAAAACAGATCCTAGATTAATTTCGGCAGTTAAGGACTTCCCAACACCACAACGCGTTAAGGAAGTACAAAGTTTCATTGGTCTCACATCGTATTACCAAAAATATGTTCAAAATTTTGCTGAAATTGCCCGACCCTTGGGCCAATTATTGAAAAAGGGTGCAAAATTTCATTGGTCTGAATATTGTGAATCAGCATTTCAAACCCTTAAAGATAAGTTAACACACAGTCCAGTATTAGCCTACCCAGATTATAATAAAGAATTTATTTTATCCTGTGACGCAAGTGGTCATTCAGTAGGAGTTGTTTTGGGTCAGAATATTAATGGCGCGGAACACCCCTTAGCCTACGCTTCGAGACAACTAACAACGGCAGAAAGAAATTATTCCACAACGGAGAAAGAATTGTTAAGCGTTATCTATGGTATCAAATACTTTAAATCCTACTTGTATGGTAGGAAATTCAAGGTTATTACAGACCATGAAGCTTTAAAATGATTGCTTGGATTAAAGGATCCATCTAGTCGTCTCGCCCGTTGGGCCCTATGTCTTTCCGAAATGGATTTCGAAGTTATCCATAAACCAGGCAAAAAACACACGAATGCAGATTGCCTAAGTTGGAAAATAGCACTTTTGGAAGCAACAGGCCGAGATACTGAGTACTGGAGAAAGGTACAAGATGAGGATACAGAATGCAAAAAATACGCAACGCAAAACCAATTTTGCTTTGAAGATGGTGTATTATGCCATAAAACAAAACTTGGACCACGAATTGTTGTTCCCCAACACCTTAGACAAGAAATAATGGGAGAGGCCCATGACCATATCCTTGCAGGACACGGTGGACAACAGACAACCGAAAGACGTGTAGCAGAGCGATTTTGGTGGCAAACCAGAAAGCAGGATGTTGCGCAGTACGTTCGTAATTGCATTGCGTGCACACAACGAGCTGAACTTTCTTGTTCAAAAATACCCTTACAGAGGCTCCCCGAGGCTTCATGTACATTTCAAATCTGCGGAGTGGATCTCTACGGGCCATTTCATAAAACACCTGCTGGTAATAAGTATGTTCTTACAATTATAGATCACTTTTCACGCTATCTAGCTATGGTGAGTCTCCCAGAGCAGCAAGCAAATACAGTTGCCCAAGCTTTAGTTAACAACTGGATACTTAAATTTGGCGTACCTGAAGCTATTATCACAGATCAGGGATCTAATTTTATGTCTGAATTAATGAAACAGCTATGCCACTTCCTAAAAATATGTATATTATGTACAACTCCATTACACCCTCAGTGCAACGGTCGCACAGAAAGAGTTCATCGGACAATTGGCAAGATGCTTAGTTATTATATTAACGAACAACATTCTAATTGGGATATGTATTTACCAATAATCGTGTCGGTATACAATGCCAAAACACATAAAGCAACTGGCATGTCACCTTATGAAGAAGTCTATGGGAGTAAAATGCTGTCCCCCTTTGATGTAATCAGGTAGAAAAACGGAAAAGTCGGAGAAACGGTAAAAGATTTCAGTCGAATGATGAAGGATGTATGGAAAAAGGTTCAAAAATCTAATACAAAGGCTTTGGAATGACAGGAAAGATCAGGTAATGCCCAAGCTAAATATCCAAATTACAAAATCGGTCAGTGGGTGATGCTGTCAACCCCATATATTGCGAAAGGAAAAACGAAGAAATTTGTAACAAACTACAGAGGTCCTTATCAAATTATTGATATCACGTCACCAGTCAACGTTAAACTGCAACTGCCCACCCGAACTACTATTGTCCATGCAAGTAATTTAAAACCTTTTAAGGGCGCTCCAGATGTAATTCCTTCAACAATAGTGTCTGCTTTTAAGAAGGGTGGAGGAAGTACCCGAAAAGGAAATAGAGTGGCCATGCCAGCACAACATAAAGACATGGCACCATTCAATCTTCTACCAAGGGTGCGAATGTAATAGTTGAATCATAGTAGACTGTGGATAGTGTACAAATGTAAATAATTAATACATTATAATGTTTTTGTTTTTTTTTAAAAGTTGAACGTAGAAACATGTAGATCTTGTAGTTAACAATGTATTCCTTCTTTTCTTTGTTTTTGTTTTTACTAGGTTGGTAGGTTCATAACCATGTTGTTTGCTTTTTCAGAAAACGCCACGCAAGCATTTCCTACACAAAACATCTTTTACCTCAATGACTCCCTTGACAGTTCTCTTCTGAAGTCATTAGATACGTTCATAAACTCAGAGCAAGGCAAAACTGATGCCAATGTTATGATGCAACATGTCTTAAAATTAAAAAGTGAACACAAAACTAAAATTATAATGCTAGGAACAGGTATATCTGGAACCTTTGTGTTGGTGTTTCTGCTTTGTACAGTTTTCTTTTATTTAAAACAAAAAATTAAGCCAAATCATAATATGACACTTCATCAAATCCCTGTTAACAGGATACCACACTCTTAACTGGTGTACTTCAGTGGTTACTTGTGAGCATTAGCGAATTAATTTTGTTTATTGTACTTCAGTCTATATTGACGAGTCTCATGTTAAAATAAACAATACTGTAGAATAGATATTCTTGCATTAATATAGGGTAAACAGGTGTTGCTATGTAATTTTCTAAGTGAAAAATCTATCCTTGTTTATTCATTGTCATCAGGATTTGTTACACTTATTATAACCATTTATGTGTGAACTACGTGATTCATGAGCGTACAGTGCTTTAGTAAAGTGATAAAGTATTTCCAACATACTTAGTGTGAAGTGTGTGTAATCGTCTAAGTCGAGAGTTTTCATTGTTGTGTTAGTGGTTTTGCCATGTAAAGAGTGGAGGAATGTTGAGTGGTAAATTCGAGGGTGAATTTCTCCGAAGGGTGGAGGAATGTTGAGTGGTACTTAAGATAAGTAAATAAATTAGAAATCAAATGAAAAACTTAGTTTAGTTTAGAGAGTTAAATACTGGCAAACAGAGGGCAGAACAGCAGAGCAGAAGAGACAATGACCGTGAAGTCAGCAAGTACCACATAAGGGGACGCTGTCGATTCAGCCGTCAGGGCATCGCCTGACCGGCTCACGTGTTTCTCAGTTGTCACATGTGAGCAAAGGCCCTCGCCTACATTCCAAGAGCCAAGGAAGAACCCACCCTGCCCACATGTTGTTAAGAGATAAAAAATAATTTATTTAGGATTTTCACCCTGACATAATGCTTTAGAATTAAATGCACATTGCAGTAATGCTCATCCTGACAACTGACTAGCATCAAAAGAGAAAACTCAGTTACATTTAGTGACAGAAGTGTTACATTTAGTATCAGAACTGTTACAGTATTGATGCAGCATTGATGTGAATATCCCCCAAAATGCTGGTGGTATCAGCACACATCCTCCTGTGTGTCAAGTGACAGCGCAGGTGAGTGGGATGGCCAATTTAGCTGCAGTGTAAATGAATTAGGTCCTAAGACCTCTTCCATGCCATTGGTAAAAATGTACTTGTAGACACACACACACACACACACACACACACACACACACACACACACAATGTTGGCAGTTGCAGGTTGCTACAAACCTACATAAGTTTCAGCCTTTCATCTAAGAAATGAGAAATCTCCAACTTGCTCCTAAACAAGGAAGAGCTCTCCGGTGCCATTTCCATCACACTTCTTGGTATATGGCTTGAAGAATATCTTAAATGGAACACAGATGTCAGTTACATCTCAAATAAGCTGTCAACTGTGTGTTGTATTCTAAGAGTACTCAGCAAATCAGTCACCAAATTGGTTCTCACACAGGTATATTATTCTTACTTTCACTCCATACTACAGAATGGGATAGTGTTCTGGAGGGAACTCACCCTGCAGCAGAGATATCTTTAAAGTGCAAAAAAAGGTGATATGTATAATATGCAATCTGAGATATAATAAGCCATGTAGGCAACATTTCAAGAAACTTGCTATTTGACACTGCCATCTGTTTATACTTACAGTATTATGTCATCTGCTACAACCTAACTATTAAACATTGACAGCCCATTAATATTAAATGACCACATTCATAGCTACAAAAGAAGACAGCATTGTGACTTACATATGTTTCAGTCCAGAACAACTTGATACCAAAAGAGTCTCCTATATGTTGGGATATGAACGTATAATAACCAATCAGCTGAAATAAAAAACAGATACCAAGAGTTTTAACATGTAAATTAAAAAAAATTATTTTGGAGTGAAACTTTTGCACAGTAAATGATTTTTTTGAAAAAGGTAATAAATGTTAATAAATCTCTTAATAACTGATCACTTAGGCCTGATTATAGCTGATGTTTCCTTCCAGTATGAACAAGTGAAAGTACAATGTAATGTCTATTATTTTCTTGTAATATTGAACAAACTTTCATGAAACAATTAAAATTGCAACAATATAATTGTAAAAATTACTTGTAAAAATGCAGGCTGACTTGTCCAAAATTATTCATGCAAATTGTACAATGTTATGATTACTTGGATTAGTAAAATAAAATCAATATTGAATTCAATCTATAGGGAATATGCACTACTGATGATATGCTACAAAAGAGAGAACTGATATTTTACTTAAAGTGCCCTGCCACTGAAAGGATCTACATGCTCTCTGTGGAAAGAAAATATGTATTTGGATGCAAACGATCTGCACTGGGAAATACTGATAGCTTATGTATGTGCTTTTAGCAAATGAGGACGTACTTATGGTTGATCATCTGAGATTGGAGTACACAGGGGAAATGATAACTGACTATGAAAACTTGCGCAGGGAGATCTATAATACTACCACTATGTGTCATGTTTGAAGTGAAAGACTGAAATGTCAGTTGTACTTGTCTGCCTCAAAAGGAAAGTTAGGATAAATGTTAGATTTATCTGCCTCATTTAAACACTACTGAAAATGAGTTACGTTAAAGAAAAAGACTGATCTTGTATTATACGAGGAAAAATTGAAAAAGTTTCATTCTATACATAATATTACTGTTTCACATGAACAATCACTTCTAGAGGATGTGTTGCGTGTGTAGTAATTACTGTCATATGTTTGAATGCAGAAGTTATTGTGCTCTGTTAGCTGTTTTGTGGATTGCCTGCAAAAGTTTTGTTCAAGCTGTGGTTGTAAAATATTTCTGGAGGGGGGGGGGGGGGAGGGGGAGGGTTATCAAAATGTAACAGCTCATTTTTCATAGAATTTCAAAGCTAATATAGATTGTTTGTTTAACTGTTACGGGGGGATGTAATGGATTTTGGTCCAAAAAATCAATTTTTCAAAAACATTATTTTCTTGATCTACACAGCTTAATTTATGTTGTGTGTGAATGTTATCATGATAACAGCTTTAGAAATGCCTTTAAATTGTTGAACTGTCTAACTCTGCCCTGGCAGCCACTCCCACCTTTTCCAACATTTGGCAAATTGCTTGCTTCAGTGAAATTTTTGTCAGTGTGAAGGCCATTTTCTTTTGATACCTTTGGCTGATGTCTATATCTGTGGCTGACATCTATATCTTTGCCTGAAAACTTTCTTGCATGTGGTTTATTTACAGTTTGAGAATACTAACAAATATTAGTAGGTGGAAGGTTGGATTCACAAACCTTTATGTCGAAGTCAAGATTTATGCATAATGGGTGGTGGAAAAACCGTGTTTAGGAAACAGAAGTTTCATGAAAATTGTTCTACCAACAAAAAAGAGGAAGCATCTCAAAATGAATGACATAGGGTCTCAGCTTCTGCAACAAAACTCAGGACAGGAGAATTGTACAGGTGCTTGAATAATGTTGATATGGATTCCACTGGATTCAGACTTATTGATTTAGAGCTTCTCTGCCAAGCTATAAAGTTTCCATGTTCATGTGTTAGCTGTAAAAATACAGAATGCATGATTGTTGTTTAGGAAAGAAAGAAGAGTGGGAATAGCTTGTGATTCTAAATTAATTTGTAATTCATGTGGCTATGAATTTTCATTTTCCTCCTCCAAAAAGCTGTAATTTTTTAAAAGCAATTTTAGGTTAGCATATTCTCTGAGATGCCTTGGACAGGGCAGGGAAGAAGGTAAGTTATTGTGTGGTTTTCTGAACATGCCTCCACTTTGTGCAAGGTTTGAAAAAATATGTAAAGAAATGTCTGATGCTGTATGCAATACTGCCAAAATTTCTCTGAAGAAAGCAGTGGAGGAATTGTGGAAATAAACCAAAAAGAAACAGATCCTGAGGCAGATATTCATGACAGTGAATCTCCTAAAATGTTACTGACCTGTGTGTGTCTGTAGATGGGACCTGGATGAAAAGGGGTCACACATCTCTGTATGGAGTTCAATCTGTTATTGTTATTGGCTTAGGTAAAGTTTCAGATGTAGAAATTATGACTAAATACTTCCACCAGTGTGCAACAAGGAAAATGTCCAACAATGAAGACAGTAAGAAGCAGTGACAAGAAAAGCATGCAGTAACATAATCTAAAACTTGCAGTGGCTCAAATGGTGGCATGGGGGCTGCTTCAGTTATGAGGATGTTCTCCGGATCTGAGGACCGGAATGGTGTTAGATATACTAAATACCTTGGTGATGGCAACTCCTCTTCATTCAAAGGTGTAACAAATAAAAATCCATACAATACAACAATAGAAAAGTTGGGATGTGTTGGCCACATCCAAAAGAGGCTTGTGGTAGGCTTTGTCACTTGCTGAAAGAGAAGAAAGGTGAAGTACTTGAGGATGGAAAACCACTAGAACGAAAAAGCTGGCTTACTCTGAAAGAGACTGATTCTCTTCAGTTATTGTAGGGGAGAGCTATCAGGAAAAACACACATAATTTCGAGGCAGAGGCATGCTGTGTGGGCAATTTTTTCCCACAAACTATCCACTGACGGAACACTAATGCACAATCTGTGCCCGAAAGATGACCGGTGTAAATTCAACAACAGAAGTGTGACGTATTCACACAAACACTCATTACCAGAAACTGTTGTGAATGCAATTAAGCCCACATTCAGGTTTCTTGCAAACCCTGATTTACTGAGGAAGTGTCTTCACAGAAAGACACAAAATGCAAATGAGAGCCTCAGTAATTTAATTGGGATTAGATTTATTTATTTATTTATTTATTTATTTCTTACACCATGGATCCAACTGTGACAATTTCACATGGATGTAGTGTGTGTCAATTTTTACATTGTCAATGACAAGTACTTGTACACTATGTTTACAGGTAAAGAATATAAAGTTACTTAACCACTACAATGATCCATAACACAATATAATGGAATGAGAATCCTTAGACCTACAGATTACAGGTATAAAACAAAGTAAATTAAACCTGAAAAGGTCATATAACCCAGACTGTTAAATATAAGCAGTTAACACTAAAAGAGTTACATATGTGACAAGAATGTTCAGCTTAATGTTCAATTTATATGATAATACATCTTATTTTAAGGCCGTTTCTCACTTTGTTTCATAAACTCTTCCAAACTGTAAAATGACATGGCTAAAAGAAATTGCCTCAGAATCTCTTTAAATGTAGATTTGTTGGCAATTTCACATTTGATTTCTGGAGGAAGAGCATTAAATATCTTTATACCAGAGGACTGTACACCCTTCTGCACAATCTTCAAATTTTTACCTTCAGTGTGGAAATCATGTTTCCTCCTTGTGTTATACTGATGGTATTCACTGTTACATTTGTATAAATCAGTGTTTTTACTTATGAAACACATAAGTGAGTATATATATTGAGAAGTAGTTGTAAGAATTCCCAGATTCCTGAATAGGCTTCTGCAGCTGCATCTAGGATCTACACCAGACATCACTCTTACAACACGCTTCTGAGCAATGAATATTTTCTTTGCAAGAGGTTGATTTCCCCAGAAAATAATTCCATATGCCATCAAAGAATGGAAGCAACCATAGTATGCAGCTTTTTTAATGCTTATAATGCTTAAGTTTGCACTGACAGAGATGATTCGCATTGCAAAAACTGAAGAGCTGAGTCTCTTGTAAAGATCTAAAATGTGATGGGACCAGTTTACTCTACAGTCAATCTTCACGCCTAGAAACTTTGTTACTTCCACTCTTTCTATGACCTGTGTGGCATATTTAACAGTCATTTCTTCCTCAGTTTTGGCAGTTGGGGTGATCTGAATATAATTAGTCTTACTCAGGTTAAGTGAAAGACCATTTGCAGTGAACCATTTCATTAAATCTATAAGAATAGTATTAACAGACTCTTGAACATTTTCACATTTAAGACCATTAACCATTATGTTAGTATCATCTGCAAAGATGGTAAAATTGCACTGAATCATTGAAGAATAAGGTAAATCATTTATAAATAACAGGAACAGTAAAGGACCAAGAATAGAGCCCTGTGGAACTCCACAATTTATGTCTCTCCATTCCGATGAAATCATTCCACCACACAAATTGTCTGACTTATCTAAGACTACTTTCTGTTTCCTCTCTGTCAGGTATGACTGAAGCCAGTTATTTGCTACACCACTTATTCCTAGATGGTCTGCCTTCAGTAACAGTATTTGGTGGTTCACAATGTCAAAGGCTTTACATAAATCACAAAATAACCCCGTTGTCACCATTTTCTCATTTAGAGATTCCAAAACCTTATCTATAAAAGCATATATTGCTTGTTCAGTTGACAGACCTTTCCGGAAACCAAACTGATGTTTGCTGAGAATATTGAATTTATGTAGGTGTTCTAAAATTCTAGAATACATGAGCTTTTCTAGTACCTTTGAAAACACAGTCAGGAGAGATATTGGTCTGAAATTTTTAACATCAGTTTTCTCCCCTTTCTTAAAGAGAGGCTTCACGATAGCATACTTTAGTCGATCAGGAACAATTCCTTGCTGCAAAGAGGCATTGAAAATATGACACAGTATATTGCTTACAGAAGTACAACACTGCTTTAACAATTTGCTAGAAATATTGTCTACTCCACAGGAGTTCTTGGTTTTCATGGAGGCAATTGTTCTTTCTATTTCTGATACTGTAACAGGTCTAATATGCATTTGGATGATTTTGTTAGGGAAAGCATTTCGCAAAAAGGTCAGGGCATCATTCACAGAACCCTTGCAGCCTATTTGCTCAGACACTGACAGGAAGTGTTTATTAAAGATTTCAGCTGTGATCTCAGGATTTTGCACAAGATTCCCTTCATGTTTGATTATGAAGTTTTCTACAGCTCTTTTTTTATTGTTCCCTGTCTCCTTGTTAACTATTTGCCAGACAGTCTTCATTTTATTATTGGAGTTATCAATTTCTTTTACATAATACAGTGCTTTTGATGTCTGAATAACTTTCTTTAGGATTTTACAATACATGTTATAATGGCTGATTAATTCTCTGTCCCTTGACCCTCTGGTTGCAACATAAAGTTCTCTCTTATATTTACATGACACTCGAATACCCTTTGTGATCCATGGCTTCTTTAAGGAAATATTGTTCCTAACAAACTTTTTAGGAAAAGCTTCTTCAAAGTGGGATAGGAATTCATTTATGAATATGTTGAACTTTGTATCAACATCATCTACTCTGCGAACTGAATTCCAATCTTCATGCTGCAGCTTATGGTTAAAAAATTCCAGGGTCTCTTTGTTCATAAGTCTGATTGCCTTCCAGGATGGGACTGCTTTCTTGACAGGTCTGTAGTCATGTAGAGTGAGGAGCTGTCCATCATGGTCTGATATGCCATTTACTATTGCAGTGACAGTGAAGTTCTGGTATAAATTTACATCTAAAAATATATTGTCTATCAGATATTGACAGTCAGGTGTGATCCTAGTAGGAAAGTCAACCACTGATGTAAGATTGTAGGAACTCAGCAAATTCTGGAGCTCTACTTTGTTGTTGCATTCCATTGCGAAGATGCTCAAAAAGGACATTCTGTGGACTTGAAGTACTCAAAATAGGTGTCTATGATGCAGTTTTATGTTACAATAATGGAAATAATAGCAAAATTGGAGTGCTGAAGAGAGTTGGTATAGATCCTGATGGGTTTACAACAAAAGCATTTTACACCATCAATGAGAGCAGGATCAAGGAAGCTAACAAATCAGTTTCTTACTTGTAAATACAGGCCAGGCGGATTCAAAGAGGAGAGAAGAGAAACTCTGTTATTGATACAATTTGTACCATAAATTAATAACTGTAGTTCAGTGCTCTTATAATCTTCTCAGGACATCACAATATTATTTTCAGGTTAATTGCATCATTATAATTTGAGTTATGGCTTTTTATAAAAAAAGACAATTAAAAAATTGAAAATTAAATTTTCTCTCAAAATGTTAATCCTGCATACTTTATTATGTTTTTCCACTAAAACACAGCTCTTTTGCTTTACACATGCAAAATTTTAGATTTGTACATTAATAAAGATGCCTGTAATGATTTTTTAAATAAATGTTTATTTTTCCATTACATCCCCCCTTAAGTCATTAGGCTGGACCTATATATGTGTAGTGAGGTGACAAAAGCCATGGGATACCTCCTAATATCATGTTGGACATCCTTTTGCATAGAACAGCGCAGCAACTTGGTATGGTATAGACTCAGCAAGTCACTGGAAGTCCCCTTCAGAAATACGGAGCCATGCTGCCTCTATAGCCATCCATAATTGCAAAAGTTATGCTGGTGCATGACCTCTTGACTATGTTCCATAAATGTTTGATGGGATTCATAACGGGTGATGTGAGTGCCCAAATAATTCATTAAAATTATCGAGAATATTTTTCAAACCAATCGCAAACAATTGCAGCCCAATGATATGGCATATTGTCGTCCCCAAAAATTACATCACTGAATGGCTGCAAATGGTCTCCAAGTAGCCAAACAAAGCCATTTCCAGTTAATTATCATCTCAGTAATACGAGAGAGCAACTCAATTCCATCTACACACAGCCTACACCATTATGGAGCCACCACCAGCTTTTGCAGGAGAAGTGCTGCAGATAGTGTCATGCCATTAGCGAAGGTACACTTGTCGGTCATCTGCTGCCAGAACCCATTAATGCCAGATTTTGCTGCACTGTCATAATGGATACAGTCATCATACAGCCCACACCGATTTGTGTAATTATTTCACGCAGTGTTGCTTGTCTGTTAGCACTGGCAACTCTACGCAAATGCCACTGCTCTGTTATTAAGTGATAGCCATTGGTCACTGCATTGTCCATGGTGAGAGGTAAATAAATGTGGTATACTCAGCACACTCTTCACTTGGTGGATCTCAGAATATTGGTGATAATATAACCATCACTATATGTGCACTCACTTCTGTGAAATTCCCCCTTTTGAACTCTGCAGTGTCATTTTCAACAACTTCATGAAAAAGTATTGGTTAATACTATGTCCATCCATTTGTAGGAACATATAAAGTCAATTTGTTGATTGCAGTTTGGACCTTTAACCTACAAACTATTTGATAACAGATAAAGCAACAAATATGCTGTACTTTATAATTTTAGAAACTTGTAACAACGCTGTTTGTCATACTGTCAACATTCTATACTGTTGTTTACCATAACGGCACTAAATTATTTCATAATTACTGTAATTCACAATATGAAACTAACTGATAATGCAAAAAGTGTTATTTCGGCTACTGGATTCTGTATTGAAATTCTGTCTACACTAAAAAATAGTGGACTCATATTTCAAGCAGGAAACAAGGGAAGAATACTTGGGCTAGTTCTGTTCCAGTATAATTACTAAAATGTAATCAGCATTGTTTATTAGAATCATTTCTCTTATTTTTTCCATGAAGATGACAAATATGTATTTGACTTTGTGTCCAATTTCATGTATTTCACTTGTAATCTTGGAATGATAGCCTTTTCTGTAATTTTGAACAACTTCTATGATTGTAATTAATAAAATTACTGTGTGAAATGATTTTCAAATAGTTTGTGAGAGTATATAAGACCCTTGAGAGATCATGTAGGAGAGTAAGTACAGTGTGAGATTTTGAGATGCACTATGTGATGTGACATCAAATAAAACTGTGTACACCTGAATCTTCCTTTGACTTTTTACATTACTAGGAAACTGTGGTGTTGTCTGGACCATTATCATTTAAGAAATTTACAGGAAGAATCAACTGCAGCTGAGCAACAAAAAGGAGCTAAGTTTTCACCTACATTTTTTTAAACAATCCAAGTTATCAGCGATTTTCAAGATTAACATTCATAATGAATTTTATTTTGCTTTACTTTTATTTGACAGTTGTTATCACACTGCATTATAGTAAGCTCTTTAACCAACTGGACATACTGACAACAATCTTTTAGTAGAGTTACTCCATATGAAGCTTATTTTCAACAGTCAACCACAATTTGGAAACAAAAGTTTCATTTGTAAATCTAGTACTAGGAGGAAAAAAGTCATACACTGTCTTTCACTCAGCCATAGCATGTAGCAGGAACGAGTGATGTATTTAACCATAAGTCTCTTTGAACACTTCTAAGGGAATTAAAAAGGTGTAATGGACAATAAAATTTAAAACTAGCTCCAAAAACAGACAGAAGTTATATCTGCTTGATCTTATACTCCATAGAAGAATTTCTGAATGTGCAATGAAAATATTCTCTCTCTCTCTCTCTCTCTCTCTCTCTCTATCTGTGTGTGTGTGTGTGTGTGTGTGTGTTTGTGTGTGTGTGTGTGTGTGTGTGTGTGTGTGTGTGTGTGTGTGTGTGTGTGTGTGTGTGTGTGTGCAAGAGAGAGAGAGAGAGATTGAACATAGCTAAGTATACATGTGGCTCAAGAAATAGGTAGCATGTTTCAGAATTTCTCATTGAAAAAGTGGACTGTAACTGTAAAGCTGACACATTACATACCCTAGCAATAGGTTGCAATTATGATCCAAGCAACATAGAAATAACTAAGAAATAATTATGTAAACAGAAGATGGAGGGGGGAGGAGGGGTGGGGAAGAAACGACAGGAAAGGGAAGGAACTATTGATGTGAGATGCATCAGGACTTTTTGCAGAACTAGCAGTGACGAGTGAAATTGTGTGTCGGACTAGGATTCGAACCCAGGATCTCCTGCTTACTAGACAGTTGCATTAACCACTGCACCATTCTGCCACAGTATTTATTGCAATTGTGTGGACTATCTTGATACTCCTCTTGGCGAACCCACATTCCCTCCTAGTGCCACCCATTCACAGTCCCCCTCCATGACTTCCACATTCAGTGCTTTGAGATTTTCGCAGGAGTTCAAATGTAATTGTGCATCATGCACTGAAGATGGTGTATTCGTTGTCCATCAAGGCGAATCAGTTGTATGAAAGCGTGGTGTCTGTTCTTTCTGACATGTCCGTACGAACAGACGCCATATATTCATACAAGAATTAGTTGCTAACTGAATTTAATTATTAGTAAGAGCTGTTATAACATGTTTAATCTTTCTCTGTTCCATTTCCTTTACTGATATTTTCATCTCTCTGGATAACTATAAAGCTTGCGTAAAATGTTTTTTGTGGGCACTGTCACTCCTTTTGTAAAATGTTTTATGTGGGCACTGTCACTCCTTTCTCAGTCAGAAGTTATGTTGCAATTCTTTCCGATGGACTGGTAACTTTCAGGGTTAATAAAATTAATATGCTTTAGTGATTAATCAGTAAAATCTCTGTTGAATGTTCCATTTGGAGTCTCCTTAATGAAGGACCATTCTCTTGTTGATTTTGGGATTTGACTCCATTGTCTTCACCAAGAGCAACAAGCAGTTCTGTGGTTAATGGCATTGCAAGGTTTTCTGCAGAGTTACCCTATTTGCTTTTAAATAATTTATTCCTTAAAAACAGTAAAGAAAGTTCTGGCAGAATTAAAATAATTAAGGATAAAGGCCCCCCCCCCACTACCCATGAACCATGGACCTTGCCGTTGGTGGGGAGACTTGTGAGCATCAGTGATACAGATGGCCGTACCGTAGGTGCAACCACAATTGAGGGGTATCTGTTGAGAGGCCAGACAAACATGTGGTTCCTGAAGAGGGCAGCAGCCTTTCCAGTAGTTGCAGGGGCAACAGTCTGAATGATTGACTGATCTGTCCTTGTAACACTAACCAAAACGGCCTTGCTGTGCTGGTACTGCGAACGGCTGAAAGCAAGGTGAAACTACAGCCGTAATTTTTCCGGAGGGCATGCATCTTTACTGTATGATTAAATGATGATGGCGTCCTCTTGGGTAAAATATTCTGAAGGTAAAATAGTCCCCCATTCAGATCTCTGGGCAGGGACTACTCAAGAGGATGTCGTTATCAGGAGACAGGCAACTGGCGTTCTATGGATCGGAGCATGGAATGTCAGATCCCTTAATCGGGTAGGTAGGTTAGAAAATTTAGAAAGGGAAATGGGTAGGTTAAAGTTAGATATAGTGGAAATTAGTGAAGTTCAGTGGCAGGAGGAACAAGACTTTTGATCATGTGAATATAGGGTTATAAACACAAAATCAAATAGGGGTAATGCAGGAGTAGGTTTAATAATGAATAAAAAAATAGGAGATCGGGTAAGTTACTACAAACAGCATAGTGAACGCATTATTGTGGCCAAGGTAGACATGAAGCCCATGCCTACTACAGTAGTACAAGTTTCTATGCCAACTAGCTCTGCAGATGATGAAGAAATTGATGAAATGTATGATGAAATAAAAGAAATTATTCAGGTAATGAATGGAGACGAAAATTTCATAGTCATGGGTGACTGGAATTCGAGAGTAGAAAAAGGGAGAGAAGGAAACATAGTAGGTGAATATGGATTGGGGGTAAGAAATGAAAGAGGAAGCTGTCTGGTAGAATTCTGCACAGAGCATAACTTAATCATAGCTAACACATGGTTCAAGAATCTTGAAAGAAGGTTGTATACATGGAAGAATCCTGGAGATAGTAGAAGGTATCAGATAGAATGTATAATGGTAAGACAGAGATTTAGGAACCAGATTTTAAATTGTAAGTCATATCCAGGGGCAGATGTGGACTCTGACCACAATCTGTTGGTTATGAACTGTAGATTAAAACTGAAAAAACTGCAAAAAGGTGGGAATTTAAGGAGATGGGACCTGGGTAAACTGACTAAACCAGAGGTTGCACAGTGTTTCAGGCAGAGCATAAGGGAACAACTGTCAGGAATGGGGGAAAGAAATACAGTAGAAGAAGAATGGGTAGCTTTGAGGGATGAAATAGTGAAGGCAGTAGAGGATCAGGTAGGTAAAAACATGAGGGTTAGTAGAAATCCTTGGGTAACAGAAGATATATTGAATTTAGTTGATGAAAGGAGAAAATATAAAAATGCAGTAAATGAAGCAGGCAAAAAGGAATACAAAACGTCTCAAAAATGAGGTCGACAGGAAGTGCAAGATGGCTAGCCAGAGGACAAATGTAAGTATGTAGAGGCTTATCTCACTAGGGGCAAGATAGATACTGCCTACAGGAAAATTAAAGAGACCTTTGGAGAAAAGAGAGCCACTTGTATGAATATCAAGAGCTCGGATGGAAACCCAGTTCTAAGCAAAGAAGGGAAAGCAGAAAGGTGGAAGGAGTGTATAGAGGGTCTATACAAGGGCGATGTACTTAAGGACAATATTATGGAAACGGAAGAGGATGTAGATGAAGATGAAATGGGAGATATGATACTGCGTGAAGAGTTTGTCAGAGCACGGAAAGACCTGAATCGAAACAAGGCCCCGGGAGTAGACAACATTCCATTAGAACTACTGACAGCCTTGGGAGAGCCAGTCCTGACAAAACTCTACCATCTGGTGAGCAAAATGTATGAGACAGGCGAAATACCCTCAGACTTCAAGAAGAATATAATAATTCCAATCCCAAAGAAAGCAGATGTTGACAGATGTGAAAATTACTGAACTATCAGTTTAATAAGTCATGGATGTAAAATACTAACGTGAATTCTTTACAGACGAATGGAAAAACTGGTATAAGCCGACCTCGGGGAAGATCAGTTTGTATTCTGTAGGAATGTTGGAACACGTGAGGCAATACTGACTTACAACTTATCTTAGAAGAAAGATTAAGGAAAGGCATACCTATGTTTCTAGCATTTGTAGACTTAGAGAAAGCTTTTGACAATGTTGATTGGAATACTCTCTTTCAAATTCTAAAGGTGGCAGGGGTAAAATACAGGGAGCGAAAGGCTATTTACAATTTGTACAAAAACCAGATGGCAGTTATAAGAGTTGAGGGATATGAAAGGGAAGCAGTGGTTGGGAAGGGAGTGAGACAGGGTTGTAGCCTCTCCCCGATGTTATTCAATCTGTATGTTGAGCAAGCAGTAAAGGAAACAAAAGAAAAATTTGGAGTAGGTATTAAAATCCATGGAGAAGAAATAAAAACTTTGAGGTTCGCCGATGACATTGTAATTCTGTCAGAGACAGCAAAGGACTTGGAAGAGCAGTTGTTCGGAATGGACAGTGTCCTGAAAGGCGGATATAAGACGAACATCAACAAAAGCAAAACTAGGATAATGGAATGTAGTCGAATTAAGTCGGGTGATGCTGGAGGAATTAGATTAGGAAATGAAACACTTAAATTAGTAAAGGAGTTTTGCTATTTGAGGAGCAAAATAACTGATGATGGTTGAAGTAGAGAGGATATAAAATGTAGACTGGCAATGGCAAGGAAAGCATCTCTGAAGAAGAGAAATTTGTTAACATCGAGTATAGATTTAAGTGTCAGGAAGTCGTTTCTGAAAGTATTTGTGTGGAGTGTAGCCATGTATGGAAGTGGAACATGGATGATAAATAGTTTGGACAAAAAGGGAGTAGAAGCTTTCAAAATGTGGTGCTACAGAAGAATGCTGAAGATTAGATGGGTAGATCGCATAACTAATGAGGAGGTATTGAATAGAATTGGGGAGATGAGGAGTTTGTGGCTCATACAATAATCCATTACATGTTGTTGAAAGGAAAAATGAATCGATCAGGCTTGTCTTAGATTCGACACAAATCAATACTAACATCATTCCTGAAACAGACAGACCGCAAACGTTAGGAGAACTTCTTCAGAATTTTAATAGTGTAAAAGTATTGTCTTCTAGAGATCTGAGATACAGCTTTTATCAGATCGAACTTCATCCAGAATGTAGAAAATACACAGCTTTTCTTTGTTTCGGCGTATGTTATCAGTTTCGGAAACTTCCTTTTTGGTTTCAACTTTTCTTCGGCAGCATTCATTCGTGGGCTAAATTCCACATCACCTGAGTTCTTAAAACGTCATATCACCTTATATGTGGACGATATTCTGGTAGCAGAAGCCTCATGGGAACAGCATAATCGCATCAACAGTGTGTTACGTATTTTTGCAGAATCTGAAATTACAGTTAACTTGGAAAAGTGTTAATTGGGTAGGTCAAAAGTTAAGTTTTTGGGACATATTATTTCTTCTGAAGGCATTTTCTGCCCTTACACAGATTCTTCGAAAGTCGATCATGGTGCCCATTTATTTCAAGAAGCCATAGAAAATGACACTACTGTGCAGAAAACCGTTGCTTTTGCCAGCCGCGTGCTAACAAAATCTGAAAAGAATTACTCCGTTACTGAATTAGAAGCTTTAGCTATCGTTTTGGCATTTAACAAATTCTGTTTCTTTCTTTCTGGTACACACGTAAAAATATACAGTGACCATCGTGCATTACAATTTTTTATGTCTTCAAAACTAAGTCATGACAGGTGAAAGCGTTGGGCATTGTTTCTGCAAGAATTCCACATCGCAATAGTCTACATTCCCGGCAAGGAGAACATTGTTGCGGACGCACATTCTTGCTTGTTTGGTGCACGATTACGTAACGACTATAAGGCTTACATACTTAGAACATATACTGCTACAAAGATTTTAATGCAACATTTTGGTTAACTTGAAAAGACCTTCTGGATTTAAAGTACTTTCTGAGAGTTACCAAATGACAGTCGTTAGTTTATTTAACAGCTGTACGATTATATCACGACGCTACTAATGAGTGACACAGTTTACATCATTGATTTTGCGCTGTATCTGTCTTATATCTGCATAGTTTTTCTAAATTCTTCTGGAAAGTAAGACATGTTTTAGTAGTAACATTTCTGATATAGCTACAATGAGACAGCCTTTTCCATAGCACAAAAGTACAGCACAGTACGGTCTTCGTCACGGTAATGTATGTAATAACTACGATATCTATACGCAGAGCATTTCACTTCTGTTCATTATGAAGTAAGTACATTGACTTCTACGGAACTTTGCTTACCGACAACGATAATTACGACACTTGGCATATTTTTACTGTTAAACAATGACAGAGATTATCTTACAACAAGACGCACAGTGATTAATTTTTGTGCTTGGAACTTTCTTTGAAAGATTTTTTAATTACAAAGATACAAAGAAGGTTTTCGGCGATACATTTCATTCGATTGCTGTAATCTGTAACATCTGAGGGTATAATTACATTTATCCTCAGCGGGTACACGCCTACTTTGTGTAATAAGCGTGTGGCAAGCGCTAGGAGCCCTAGCTAATATGGTATTTGCTTATACAACTTTACACATCTATACCATATTTCTCTAACACAGAATTACACAGCTATCTGATTATTTAACAGAGAGAAAAACTTTTTTTTAATATGTCAGTGACACATATATACGTGACTACATAGTTAAATTAATTCACACTTATGAAATTGTGTTTTGTCTGTACTTTGTGAACTGTTCATATACTGTGAGAGCTTTGAGTGATGTATTTTGTATGGGATCATGATTTTTGAAGTACATTTGAGGTAGATGAATTTATTGAAACGAGCAGAGAGCATTTTTTTTAACGTTTTGAGACCATTGGAGGAAGCTACGACGATTTTCGGATTTTATTGATATCCTATAATGATATTATTATGACAACGATGTGTATTATGCTGCTGAGGTAAGTTTATGATCAGTAAGATGACGCTATATGAGGAATGTGATTACATGTTTATATGTATATGAATAATGAGAAGAGGCTAGGGACACAGGTTTTTGAAAAAGATGTTGGAAACCAAGAATCGTACTTTGAGTTATGAAATGTGTGTACATGTGTGAATGTACCACAATGCCGGCAGAAATTTTTGGACACTGTTATATTTATGGGATTTTGTTTCTACACATTTGCAACATAAATTTTTCAACGTGTGAAATTTTTATATCAAACTGGCACTGTGGCAGAAACTGCTGTCGTAAATATTTCTGTAAGGAAGGTAAGTGACTTTGACATAATGTGGGGCGGGCGCCCAGCTGCATGACAGTCACCTGGAAAAAAGCCATTAGGTGGAGAAAAAAGAGGCCATTTACCTCGCTATTGACATTTCTTTGTAGAAAGTACCGCAAATACGACACGCTCGTACTGCAAGACATATGATTACACTTTTGAGCACTTTTGACCTACGTTTCTAGCATTTGTAGACTTAGAGAAAGCTTTTGAAAATGTTGTCTGGAATACTCTCTTTCAAATTCTGAAGGTGTCAGGGGTAAAACACAGGGAAGGAAAGGCTATTTACAATTTGTACAGAAATTAGATGGCAGTTACAAGAGTCGAGGGGGATGAAAGGGAAGCAGTGGTTGGGAAGGGAGTGAGACAGAGTTGTAGCCTTTCCCCGATGTTATTCAATCTGTATATTGAGCAAGCAATGAAGGAAACAAAAGAAAAATTCGGAGTAGAAATTCCATGGAGAAGAAATAAAAACTTTGAGAATCGTCGATGACATTGTAATTTAGTCAGACAGCAAAGGACTTGGAAGATCAGTTGAATGGAATGGATAGTGTCTTGAAAGGAGTATATAAGATGAACATCAACAAAAGCAAAACGAGGATAATGGAATGTAGTCGAATGAAGTCTGGTGATGATGAGGGAATTAGATTAGGAAATGAGACACTTAAAGTAGTAAAGGAGTTTTCCTATTTGGGGAGCAAAATAACTGACGATGGTCGAAGTAGAGAGAGTATAAAATGCAGACTGTCAATGGCAAGGAAAGCGTTTCTGATGAAGAGTAGTTTAACATCAAGTATAGATTTAAGTGTCAGCAAGTCGTTTCTGAAAGTATTGGTATGGAGTGTAGCCATGTATGGAAGTGAAACATAAACGATAAATAGTTTATACGAGAAGAGAATATAAGCTTTCGAAATGTGGTGCTACAGAAGAATGTTGGAGATTAGATGGGTAGACCACATAATTAATGAAGATGTACTGAATAGGATTGGGGAGAAGAGGAGTTTGTGGCACAACTTGATTAGGAGAAGGGATCGGTTGGTAGGACATGTCCTGAGGCATCAAGGGATCACAGATTTAGCATTGGAGGGCAGCGTGGAGGGTAAAAATCGTATAGGGAGACCAAGAGATGAATACACTAAGCAGATTCAGAAGGATGTAGGCTGCAGTAGGTACTGGGAGATGAAGCAGCTTGCACAGGATAGAGTAGCATGGAGAGCTGCATCAAACCAGTCTCAGGACTGAAGACCACAACAACAACAATTCCTGATATTTACTGAAATGCCTAATGAAATGATGAGAAACCTTTTGTCTACTTTCTGTCTAGTTGAGAGGATTTTTTTACTGCCTTATGAAATGCCATATGGCTAGTGGATGACGTGGCATGCCTTGCTTTATGTATGTATTTGCTCATTTTGTTTAATATCCAGTTTGTAGCTGCACTGCAGCATTGGTTAAAATAAAATTTAAGAGATGTACTAATAGAAATATTTTCTGTCTACAGATGCAGTAAATAATAATTTTATAATGTTCCTGTAAAAAAGGGAGCACAAATTGACATTTCCCTTCACAGGAATTGCATACATAATTTTTTAATGACTTGGTGTTAGACGTTTCCTATCTTTTGTGTAACATTTTTTCTGCTTGAGCTTTGTCAGGTTTATGTGTAAGTTATTGCATTTGCAGCTGCTGTTTGCCAGGTATAGTGCTACTGAGTTTTACTTTGTATTACTCTGCTAAGCCAGTTGTACTGCTGATTTATTTTTCTTGTTGCTGCACATTGGCTCATATTAGTTGTATGTTGCATTTGCTTTGCTTTGCTAATTTAGATACATGGCTGCTTGCCTTGCCAATTTGCATTTTTTGTCGTTGTTGTATGCATTAATTGTTTTGTGCTGCTGCATTGCCTCGTCCCTTAGTTTATGCATCTGAGCTCAGTAGATTTAATTTAGCTTATGAGGGGGTAGGCTATATAAGAGAATGAGTTGTGATGAATTGGAAGAAATGCATTGACAACGTATAAGAAAAAGGTATGGCCAAAAACGTGGTGTACAATGAAGAATAATTATTTTGAAAGAGGATATGAACAGAAAAAGTAGGGTGTAGGGACCACAGGTCTGGTAGAATTTTCTTGGAAACAAATGATGAGGTAAGATAATGGAAAATAAATAATGAGGTAAGAAATATGTGAACATATTAACACAGAGAGAATGCTTGCATAGGATTTTTTATTCTTCTTATTTTTTGAGGAACAAATGAAATAACAGGAAAGATCTATGGAATAAAGTTTCGGGTTGGACTGGGGTATCAAATTTTACACTGAAAACAAACCCTCTCTTTTCCTTTTGTGTTATTCCGCTATGTGTTTGTGTACCCTTGTGTATGTCTGTTCTTCCTGTCTTTATGTGTTTAGCTGATAAGATTTATGTTGCAGAATTTTTCTAATACTAAGCTACATTCACTATGATGAGGAATACTGGTATACTCAAATATAATTTGCATTAATAATATGTTACTTACTTTGTAAAGATGTTTAGACATTATTTATTCTGTTCTGTTTTAATGCTCATGTGTGAAGTTAATGTTTCGAAAACTATTCTCATTATTTTATTTATTTACTTATGTAAAGGATGAGCCAGACAATAAGGGATTTGACTTTATTATATGTGCTTCCAAACGGTAACATCATTTTACTATTGCGGCCAATCCACGGCCGGCAGTGTTAGCTGCCTGTAAATTCTTTTGTCCCACGGTCTAGTAACAGGAAGTCAGCACCGAGGAAGGGCACCTTGATCACACGCCTCTTTCTCTGCCTCGTGATGACTGGGTGTTGTTTTATGTCCTTAGGTTAGTTAGGTTTAAGTAGTTCTAAGTTCTAGGGGACTGATGACCATAGATGTTAAGTCCCATGGTGCTTAGAGCCATTTGATCACGCGCCTCTTTCATGAGCTCACGAGGTAACGCCTGCCCAGGCGTCGCTTAGCAGACAACGCTCTGGAAAGTTCCATGGCGCCCGCACGGTTTTCTCGGTCCAATCAGGGCGGAGGAAGCCGCGTGGTGTGTCGAATATACCCGGCCGCCCGTCGCCGGGTTCGTTCTCTTGTATTCTTGCTCACCCGCGAGTCGGATGCGCGCCCTGTAGCACTGAACATCTCCCGCTTCTCCCAGTGCTGCGGCACTGTGGACTTTGTTTTGGCAGACAACTACTTTCGGTAGCTTCGTGAACTATGTTTCACCAGACTAGCTCTTGCTCACTCTCACCTCCCTAGGCCTATGTAGCCCCTTTCAACAGGCTTTAGCCAATAAAAGGCCTTTCTCTAAAAATAACCCTAATCATTCCATAACGTCCACCGCCTTCCTATATGCCCATCCTGTACACTTATGTGATAAATCCTGTAACACTGATGTTTATGTTTATTTCTATTCTTTTGTAAAGCCTTTATTACTACAAATATTATATGCATTATTATGTTCTTTAATGATGTTTCCTGTACCTTGTAACTGCATTCTCAAGTCATAAAACTGTATAGACATCAGTTCTTCGACTTAAGTTTCATTTCACTACACATGTTTCTGTTGGACATAGTATATGCACAATATGTGAGAAGTTGAAAAAGGGGGACTGTTAGTGGTCGCACTGTGGGGCGGCAGGTGGAAAATAAAGAAAATTATTTCTGTTATTTGTTGCCTTCTCAAAACAGGCTCTCTAACTACAATGTTGGCAACCAGGAAGTGATTAGCAAAAACGTGATGCCTGTAATTAGAGTTAACTGTGCCCACTCTGATGGAGAATAAAAGTTGTTGATTATTGAAGTTCATTACTCTGAGGATTTAGGATGAGGTCTGGGATTGATAGAAATTGCAGTTTGCTATAACAGTTTTCACTATATTCTGAAAATGATAAAGCATAGAATTCCAGACAAATGATTACCCATATCAGCTACTGTACTATTACAACTGTTTAGAGTCTATTGGACGGATCCTATTATCCCTAGATAACGAAACTGTTCAATAATCGTTATCGATGTAAATGTTCAAAGTGAATGCTCGCCAAAATTTGATGTTAATACTCATCAAACGCCATTCTAGTAATGGTAGAAAGTCTGTCCTGCGGCGACACGTGAAAATACGACATACACAATCTGTGAATAAATCACTGGAGTCATTCCGTTATTAACTCTTTGCCCCAACGCGAACACCTTGTTTAGTGCATACCGAGTTACATAATGTGGCATCCAAGGATGTTTCTGGCAACTGCACAAACGAGACGCGGCTTCCGACACGAAGTGCATGCTGATACGAATCTAGAAGAGAACTGGAGCCTTACTCTGGTTTTTTTTTCTTTATTGTTATTTTGAACACCTTTTACAAAGGTGGGCTGTCAGCAGCATAATACGCTGCTCTTCAGCCGCGAGTGATACAATATAATACATAATGGAGGTACAGATGATAAAATAACATGGCGGGTAAAAAAAACTGTAGACACTGAAAACAATATACACGAAGCCGTTCACGCTGGACAAGAAAAAACACTAAAACCTGTTGACACAGAGCACAAAACACGGACGACTGCGACGGCACAGGTGAATGGTGGTGGCGTGAGGGCGAAAGAACACTAAACACAAACACGAAGGCACACACACGAGACACTGATGGCGATGATCTCCGGCGCGCGAAAGTCCACTGAGCATGTACGAATCCGGGGACCTGCCAAGAGAGGTGGACGGGGGTGGGAGAGAGAGAGGGGAGAGCAGAGATGCCAAGGGCAGGGGAGATAGGGGGGAGGATGGAAGGGAGGAAGGGGGAGGTGAAGCCCAGGGGGAAGAGGGGTGGAGGAAGGGGGGATGTGGGGAAAGGAGAGAGAAGGGAGGGAGGGTGCCCAAAGAAAAAAACACAGGAAGTGGGAGGGGGGAATCAAAGTCGATAGGAAGGGTAGATTGAGGGGAGGAGGGCATCATCAGGGAGGGGGAGCTGGCGGAAGCCACCTTGGGAGAGGGTAAGGAGGGTGGAGAGATGGAGACCAGGTGGGACGTGGGAATACAGGCACGGCAGCGGGTGGGGGTGGGAGAGGATGGGTGAGACAAGCGGGTGAGGAGGATCGAGTTTACGGGAGGTGTAGAGGATCCGTATCCATTCAAGGAAAAGGACGAGGTGGGGGAACAGAATTAGGTCGTACAGGATCTGTGTGGGGGAGGGGAGACGGATGCGTTATGCGAGGTGGAGAGCATGACGTTCAAGAATCTGAAGGGATATATAAAAGGTAGGGGTGGCGGAGATCCAGGCCTGATGGGCATAACAGAGGATAGTGCGGATGAGGGATTTATAGGTGTGGAGTATGGTGGAGGGGTCCAGACCCCACGTACGGCCGGAAAGGAGCTTGAGGAGACAGTCAGGAGCATGCCTTGGCTTGGATTGTCCGGAGATGGGGGGTCTCGGAGAGGCGACGGTCGGGGGTGATGCACAGGTACTTAAGGGTGGGGGTGAGGGCGAGAGGACGGCCATAGATGGTTAGATAGAAATCGAGGAGGCGGAAGGAAGGGGTGGTTTTGCCTACCATGATCGCCTGGGTTTTGGGGGGATTGATCTTGAGCAACCACTGGTTGCACCAAGCGGTGAACCGGTCAACATGGGATTGGACAAGGTGTTGGGAATGCTGCAGGGTGGGGGCAAGGGCATGGAAGGCAGTGTCATTGGCAAACTGGAGAAGATGGACGGGGGGGTGATGGCGGCGGCATGTCCGCCGTATACAAAAGGTACAGGAGGGGGGAGAGGACGGAGCCTTAGGGCACACCGGTGGAGGGAAGAAAGGTGTAAAAATCTGTGTTATGGATGGTGACGTAGAAAGGACGGTGGGAGAGAAAGGAGCCGATCAGACGGATGTAGTTAATGGGAGGGGCGAAGGTTTGGAGCTTGAAGGGGAGACTGGAATGCCATATGCAGTCATAGGCACGTTCGAGGTCCAGGGAGAGGAAAATTGCGGAGCGGCGGGAATTAAGCTGTTCAGATAGGAGATGTGTGAGGTGAAGGAGGAGGTCATCGGAAGAGAAGGACAACCAAAAGCCACATTGGGTAATGGAAAGGAGGCGGTGCTGGTGGACATGCTGGTGGATGCGTCGCATGAGGATGGATTCCAGGACCATGCTGAAGACAGAGGTATGGCTGATGGGATGGTAGGAGGAGACGGCAGACGGCGGTTTACTGGGTTTAAGGAACATCAGGATATGGGAGGTTTTCCACAGGTCAGGATAGTAGCCAGTGGACAGGACTACATTGTAGAGCCTGGCCAGGGTGGAGAGTAAAGAGACAGGAGCTTCGCAAAGGTGGCGGTAGGTGACACAATCGTGACCAGGAGTGGTGTTGCGTTTTGTGCGGAGTGTAGCAATGAGATCCTGTGTAGTGATAGGGGCACTGAGTTCCATATGTGCAGTGTTGTCCAAGTACTGGAAACCAGGTGCGAGGGGGGGGACAGAGGTGTCAGTTCGATCGCAGACGTCCGGGAAGAGGGAGTAAACGAACTGGGGATCGTCGGGGATGGAAAAGATATCGGAGAGGTAGGAGGCAAAGTGATTGGCCTTAGTAAGGGTGTCAGGGAAGGGGTGTCATGGAGAAGAGGATAGTAGGGGGAGGGTTTAGTTCCGGTAAGGTGACGGAAGGCTGACCAGAACTTGGACGAGTTTATAGGTAGGGTAGCATTTAAATGGTTGCATGTCTGTCGCCAGTCCCGGCGTTTCTTAGCCGCGAGCAAGTTTTGGATGTGTCGCTGGAGTTGCCGGTGGCATCGTAGTGTGTCCGGGTCACGCCTGTGGAGGAAGGCACGATAGAGACGGCAGGATTCATGGAGGAGGAGGACGGCCTGTAGGGGTAAGGTAGGATGGTGGGGTTGGACGGCGACAGTAGGGACGTGGGCCTCCACGGCCTCAGACAAGGTCTGCTGGAGAAAGAAGGCGGCATGAGTAACGTCGTGAGGTTGATGATAGATGAACGGGTGGCTATCGACCTGGGTGGAGAGGGTATCCCGGTAGGGATTCCAGTCAGCACGGGAATAATCATGGACGTACTTCGGAGGAGGGTTATTACGAGGGTTGGGGTGGGGGCGACGACCGTCTGAAATGGTGAGGAGGACAGGGAGATGGTCGCTACCAATGGGCTCCAGGACATCCACTGTTATGCAACCAAGGAGGTTGGGGGAGGAGAGGATGACATCGGGAGTGGAGTTGGATTCGGGACAGGTGTGCTGGGAAATGGGGACGAGGTCGCCTTGAAGGGAGGATAGGAACCGATGCCACCGCCACAACTGGGCGGCGGAACAACTATGGATGTTGAGGTCAGCGGCGATCACGTAGGAGGAGAAGGTATGGTCAATGTGGGAGAGGAAGTCGAAAGGAATAGGGGCATTAGGGCGGACATAGATGGTGGCGTAGGTGACGGTAAGGCCGGGGAAGAAGAGACTAAGGATCAGGTGTTCGGTGGGGTCGGGAAGGAGAGGTTGGAGCCGAACTGGGATCTGGCACTGGTGAAGAATGGCAACTCCGCCACGCACAATCGGGAGGGGATTATCGGAGCGGTGAAGGAGTTAGGGCGAAGCCTTACTCTGGCTCTCGTGCTCTTATTTATAGAGCCGCACTATGGACCGCCGAAGGCGCAGCCGACACATTTTGCCTTACTGACTAGCCACTAGGCTAGCAAAACACAACTTCAAGTTACTAAATAATTAATGGCTTCATTTGATAAAGGCCAATGAAGCTCTCTATTTAATTGTACAATCAGCACTCAGGTAAGTATCTATAATAAAATTCTAATGTGGCTAGGTTAAATACTTTCGGCGAGAGAATTGTTTTAGTTGTACTGCACGCAATAGATGAGTTCTGAACTTGCCCTTTGGAGAGACGCTACAGCTATAGTTTTATAGCTACCCTTTTGAAACCTATCACATCTTTGTTATTATAGCGTATCTCCCTTCTACCTAAATCTAAATATCGTAGCATTTTCTAATCAGTTACTTAATCTATCTTGCTTCTGAACTCTTAGGACACAAAATCAGAAAATCATTAATTTCAACCAAAATATTGCTTTGTGAGATCCAGCATTCTCTTTCCATTAAATAACAATGAAAAGGGAATCCGAATACAAATTTTGAAGTTCCTAGCTCCTTCCTGTTGCGCCGATTAATTTTAATGTAAAACGTCCAAATTTCGAAAACTGTCTAAGTTACCAAACTGAAAGTTAACACATTATTATTTTAGCATCACTCCTGACATGCTATTAATTTTTCAGATTATGTACTTTACCTTTAAGGTATTGCGCAACACTGGTGATGTCATAGCTAGTTACAGCGGACTTGGCTGGCACACAGTGGAAAGCGTATGAGATTTATATGGCGTGAGTAGGCTGCTTCCCTACAGCATTGGTGTTGATAATTCAGCCTGGGACTGGTTAACAGCACTGTTGGTTCTAACGACAATTCAAAAATTTTTTGAGTGTCCGCAAGTGGTGGTTCATGGACTTGCTATATTATTCGCAAGACTCTTTGATGATTGTGCACCCACACAGTTGAAACGGATAGCTGCTGGGCATCTCTACAAGGACTACAGTGAGTCTGTACCTTTGGTGGCCCACCAATACCAAAATCTCTACCAGGACTACAGTGGGTCTGCTCTGTGATAACCTACCTACCAATATTCTTCAAAACTTCGACTGACTCTGCTGTGGGTTTACTTTGTTGTGGCCCATTACCTGTCTGCATGTCAACAGTCAGCACTTTCTTTCCACTGGAAGGGCAACACTACTTCAAGACTGCATGGAAATCCACTACTTCCATATGAATTTTCTTTTACTGATCTGACTTTGTGCAATGTAATTACTACTGTGATGAATGATCAGGACTGTCTTTATGGATTGTGAGGAAATTTTGGCTTTTGACCAACAGTGTATCAATTAGTGTGTGCATTTGATGTATTTGTTATCGTTAATATAAAAAAATTTAGCAAATAATTATTGGCCACTGCCCAAAACAATTTGCAAAATTTTTTGTGGGGCGCATGGGGGCTATGTAAGTAGGCTGTTTAGGTTTTTATGCTGGTAACGCCAAGTAGCGCTCTGTATGAAAATCACTGACTGTGCTGTGTGCAGTCTGTGGCTGGTTGGACTCACTGTTGGAATATTCGGTATTGTAGTGTTGGATGTGAACAGCACGTAGCGTTGGGCAGCTGGAGGTGAGCCGCCATCAATGGTGGATATGGGGAGAGAGATGCCAGAGTTTTGAGAGGTTGCTATAAGCGGACGTTCTGGACGCGTGTCCGCCAGAAAAAGGAAATTTGTAAAGATGGATGTCATGAATTGATAGATATATATATGATAGCTTTTGAACATTATTAAGGTAAATACATTGATTGTTCTCTATCAATCTTTCATTTGCTAACCATGCCTATCAGTAGTTAGTGTCTACAGTAGTTAGAATCTTTTATTTATCTGTCAGTATTGGCGCTCGCTGTATTATAGTAGTTCGAGTAACAAAGATTTTTGTGAGGTGAGTGATTCATCAAAGGTATAGGTCATTGTTAGTCAGGGCCATACTTCTGTAAGGATTATTGAAAGTCTGATTGCGTTGCTCTAAAAATGTTGTGTGTCAGTTTAATGATGATCAAAATGAGTAAAGAGAAAACTGTTTGAGTAAGTTGAGTTTTGCTCAGCTGTTTGAAAATCAAATAACGTAAGAGGTTTAGCAGCACTGTCGTTAAAAAATTTTCTAAGGGTGCATTTCATCTTTCATAATATTTCCTAGGGGACGTTTCACAATATGTCGACAGAAAATAAAGTCGTTCATGAACACAAGCTTGTTGTTGGTGCAGAGCTGTGATTGCTTAGGTTATAGTATTTTCAAACGGACAAGTCACTCTGCGAAACATTTAGGCCTCTTACAGAATCTCTCTAACAACTCTCTGAGGCTAAAGAAGACGAAGTAGATGCTACTGATGATGTCTATAAACTCTACAGCAATATTCTCGCAGACTGAACATATGGAATAAGCTGGGAAAAAGGATATATGCTGGGTACTCATTCTATAACTTTACCCCCCAGGGGGCCCACAACTCTTTTGTGGATACGTGCGTGGCGAGCACGGGGCCCTGAGTTATTGCAGCCTTCTTTCTCTCCAGGGCTGCATTTCCTTCCCCTTCCCCTCCTTTCCCCTCCTTGCTCATTTCCCGTCGCCCTCTCCTCTCCCTCTCTTGGTGTCCTTGCTTATGTTGGCCCCCGCTATCCTCCTGGTTCTGTTGGTTTTACAATTCGGCTTTGTTGCGTAATCATGTCTTCCTTTTGGCATTCCTTGGTCCCCCTCTGGGGGTTTGACCTCCATTACAAAATTTCTCCTCCGTAGTGTGAGCCATTTGGGGAAGAGCACCTTACCTAGTGTCTCCGACTTGCGCCCTCCTAGTACATTCCACCTTTTCTTCCATGTCGTTGTCTGATGCTAGGTTGCATAGCCAGCACAGTAGCCAGGCCGTGTGGTGGGGTCGCTATGTACGCTTTTGGTTGAGCCCCATGAACACACAGGTATCACACTTCTGATACCTGAGCTGTGACCACCTCATGCATGCCATGGAGTGGTTGCTCGTCATCCTGGAGCATCGGAACTCCCGGCAATGGCCACTGTGCCAGACGGCCCTTGCTGTGGCTGGGTGGCGCCTGTGAGGAGAGCCCCTGATCAGAGAGGGTGGTATCAGGGCGGACGCTATGCAAATGAAACGCATACGGGTCCAGAACTCTGGCCGTTCTTCTGCGGCTGTCTCTCTGCGTGGAACTGATTCTTAAAGTGCTGCTTCTCTTGCCCCTTCGGCCTTCCCTTCCATGGCTACCCCCTGGGAAAAGGGTCAGGCCCGTCGGCTAGGGGCAAAACCTTTCCCCCGTTACCTAGTTTGCACCAGAACTGATGGAGATACTTTCACCAATACCAAACCTTTATTCTTTGTGGAACACATTGAAGACAAGTTTGGCGAAGTGGACGCCCTGAGCAAGATGCGGTCGGGTTCGTTGCTGATAAAAACTGCTTCAGCTGCCCAATCTGCAGCCCTTCGTGCCTGTACCCATCTTGGCACAATTCCTGTGTCCATTACCCCCCACGAGTCTCTAAATATGGTACAAGGTGTGATTTTTCACAGGGACCTCATCCTTCAAACAGATGAGGAACTTCGGGACAATCTCGGACGGCAGGGTGTTCACTTTGTTCGGCGTGTTCAGAAGGGTCCTAAAGACAATCGTATTGATACTGGTGCCTTTATCCTGGCCTTTGAAGGGGATACCCTCCCTGAGATGGTCTATCGCTGTGATGTGGAGCCATACATCCCACGTCCTATGAGGCGTTTTAAGTGCTTGCGTTTTGGACACGTCTTGCCGCTGTTCACAGGCCCCTCTCTGTGGTGACTGTGGATGTCCACTCCATGAGGGGAGTCCCTGTGTTCCCCCTCCTGTGTGTGTAAATTGTCATGGTTGTCATTTTCCACGTTCACCAGATTGCACAGTATATAAGAAGGAAAACAAGATACAGGAGTAAAAGTCCCTCAATCGTTTAACCTACACAGAGGCCCGTAAGAAATATACACGTCTTCACCCTGCGTCCATGACATCTAGTTAAGCCTTGGTTACATCTTCACTCCTTCCTCCCCCTTCCTTACCCCCATCCCGGACCCCTCTCCTCCCCCCCTCCCCTGCGGCTCCCACACCTTCTCCTCTGGGCGCTGCTCCCCCTCCGCAGCCGGAGAAGTGTCCCACTTCTTCGGCATCTGTCAGCAAGGGCGCCTCTCCCAGGATGCCCCTTCCCGGCATCTTCCAGGCCAAAGGTCTGCTGCCACATGACGACCGCGAGAGCCGCGGTCTGTCGGCCTCCAGGTCGCCCGGTCTCTTCCTGTTCCTGATCTTGCTGCAGCTGGCTCCTTTATGCCACACAGCCCTCCTCGATCTCAGCCTGAAAAGAAGAAGAAACATAACTCCCGGTACAAAGAGCCTCTGGTGACTGGCTCCAGCATGTTCAGCCCCATTTAAATCATCGTTCTGTAGTTCTCCAATGGAATTGTAATGGATACTATCGTCACCTTCCGGAACTGAAATCCCTTCTTTCGTCTTACTCTGCAGCTTGTGTGGTTCTCCAGGAATCTCATTTTACTGATTTTCACTCACCGACCCTCCGTGGGTTCCGTGTTTTCTATCGAAATCGGGTCGGACCCCTGCGGGCTTCTGGTGGCGTTTGTACGTTGGTCTGTACAGACATTGCTAGCACGTGGATTACTCTTCAAACTACATTAGAAGTGGTTGCTGTTAGGGTCCACCTAGACCCTGCGGTCACAGTTTGCAATCTTTATCTCCCTCCTGACAGGACTCTTACACCTGCTGCCTTAACTGCACTTCTTCAGCAACTTCCTCCTCCCTTCCTCCTCCTTGGGGATTTTAATGCTCATCATCCCTTGTGGGGCAGTGCCTTTCCATCTAGACGAGGTCTTCTTATAGACCAATTTATTGCAGACCACGACTTGTGCTTTCTTAATGATGGCTCCCATACTCATTTCAGTGCCGGTCATGGTACCTTTTCTGCCATTCATCTTCCTCTTTTTTCTCCCTCTCTCCTCCCTTCATTACACTGTTCGTCACACGACGACCTTTGTGATAGTGACCATTTCCCATTGATTATCACGCTCCCTTCCCGCTCCCCGATGGACAGGTTATCTCTTTGGTCTTTCCAACGCGCCGATTGACCTCTATACACTGCACAAGTCGTGTTCTTTCCCTCTTTGTCGGGTTGTATTGATGACGTCCTACTTGACGTGTCTGACGCGATTGTTCGCGCTGCTAACCTTGCTGTCCCGCGCTCATCTGGACAATTTCGTCGCCGGCAAGTCCCATGGTGGAGTACGGCCATTGCCATTGCCATCTGTGATCGGCGTCGAGCTTTGCAACACTTTAAGAGGCACCCATCCGTAGCCAGCCTTACTACCTTTAAACGCCTCCACGCTGAAGCCCGTTATTTAATCAAACAGAGCAAGCGGATATGTTGGGAACGATTCGTTTCTTCCCTTGGTTCTACTGTCCCTCTGTCACGAGTATGGGCTACACTTCGCTCTCTCCAAGGTTGAGAATTTCTTTCTGCTCTATCTTCTCATGATACGGCCCCTGGCCCAGATTCCATTCATAACCAACTGCTTCAACACCTCAGTGCTCCACAATGGCAACATCATCTTCGGGTGTTTAACCGTATCTGGCTCCAGGGTGACTTCCTTCTCAGTGGAGGGATAGCATTGTGGTTCCTGTCTTTAAGCCTGGTAAGAACCCCCTATCTGTTGACAGCTATCAGCCAATTAGTTTGACCAATGTTGTTTGTAAGTTACTTGAATGGATGGTAGCCCGTCGGCTCAATTGGATCCTCGAATCTCAGGATCTATTGTCCCCTTACCAGTGTGGCTTTCGAGAGGGATGGTCTCCAATCGATCATTTAATTCGCTTGGAATCCGCAGTTCGGCAGGCTTTTTCCCAGCGCCGCCATTTGGTTGCAGTGTTTTTTGACCTTCGCAAGGCTTATGACACAGCCTGTCACCATTACATCTTACTTACCCTTCATCAGTTGAGTCTTCGGGGCACACTCCCGATTTTTATCCGCCAGTTCCTGTTCCATCGGTCAGTCAGAGTTCGAGTTGGTACTGTTTTTAGTTCTCCATGGACCCAGGAGACAGGCATCCCACAGGGTTCTGTCTTGAGTGTCCTTCTTTTCCTTATTGCTATCGATGGACTTGTGGCCTCTGTCGGTCCTTTGGTCGCCCCTGCCCTGTATGTGGATGATCTCTGCATTTGGGTTAGTTCCTCTTCGATGGTATCTGCAGAGCGGCAGCTCCAGGGAGCTATACGGCTTGCCTCTGCATGGACCCTCTCACATGGGTTTCAATTCTCGTCTCTAAAATCGCGGGTGGTCCACTTCTGCCGCCATACTACGATCCACCCTGATCCAGAGCTCTATCTCGATGCCCAAAGATTGCCTGTGGTCCCACAATTTCGTTTCCTGGGTCTTCTTTTTGACAACAAGCTCACTTGGCTGCCCCATATCAGACATCTGAAGGCAGGATGTTTCCATAAACTCAATGTCCTTCGCTTCCTTGCCCACTCCTCTTGGTGTGCGGACCGTTCCCTCCTTCACTGTCTTTATTGTGCTCTAGTTCTGTCTGCCGGCCGCAGTGGCCGTGCGGTTCTAGGCACTGCAGTTCAGAGCCGTGGGACTGCTACGGTCGCAGTTTCGAATGCTGCCTCGGGCATGGATGTGTGTGATGTCCTTAGGTTAGTTAGGTTTAAGTAGTTCTAAGTTCTAGCGGACGGATGACCTAAGATGTTAAGTCCCATAATGCTCAGAGCCATTTGAACCATTTGAATCTAGTTCTGTCTCGCTTGGACTATGGTTGTCAAGTTTATGGTTCAGCTGCTCCTTCCACACTGCACGTGCTGGATCCAGTCCACCATCATGGTATCCGTTTGGCCACCGGTGCCTTCCCTACTAGCCCTGTTGACAGTCTCCTGGTTGAAGCTGGGATTCCCCCCCCCCCTCCCTTTCTGTTCGGCGGTCCCAGCTTCTGGTGTCTTATGCACTCGCTATCCGTTCCTCTCCCCCTCATCCTTCCTATTATATCCTGTTCCCAGACCATGGACGTCGCCCACCCGACTCCCGCCCTCGGGTGGGGTTTACTGGTTGGGCTCCGCCTGCGTCTCTTTGCCGTGATTTTCAGCTTCCTTCTTTGTCCTGTCTTCCTCGCTCCCTCCCCTCTACCCCCTCTTGATTAGTTCCTCGGCCTCGAATTCGGATGGATCTCCGCCGAGGTCCAAAAGATTCCATCCCCCCGGTGGTGTTCTGTTCCTTTTTCCGCCAAATTTTATGAAAGTTTCGGGATGCTGTTGTTTTTTACACTGATTGCTCTAAATCTGCTGATCATGTGGGGTATGCCTTCACGTCCTCTGTCGGAATGGACAATCATCTGCTGCCACCTACATGTGGGGTGTTTACTGCCGAATTGATGGCAATTTCCCAGGCCCTTACCTTTATTAAACAGTCCCAACACAACCGCGTTTTGTTATGTACGGACTCGATGAGTGGCCTTCTTGCTATTGACCGGTGTTTTTCGCGCCATCCGTTGGTCTCTGCCATCCATGACCATCCCGCTGATATTCACCGTGCTGCTTGTTCCATTGACTTCATTTGGGTCCCTGGCCATGTGGGTATCCCGGGTAATGAGCTCGCTGATCGATTGGCTGGGGGAGCAGTCACTTACCTCCGTTTTCTGTGACCCCTCCTGCAGCGGATTTACGGCTTAAAATCAAATCCCACTTCGCACAGTCATGGGCCAATTCTTGGGAGGTTACTCCCCTGTCTAATAAACTTCGTGCGATTAAGGTGACACCAGGCCCGTGGCGTTCTTCCTTTCGCCTCTCCCGAAAGGACTCGACCACACTGTGTCGTCTCCGCATTGGCCATACCAGGCTGACCCATGGCTTTCTTTTGCGTGATGAGCCACTTTGTGGTTGTGGAGCCTTCCAGTCAGTAGCACACATTTTGGTTGAATGCCCCCTTCTTTTGGCTCTGTGTGCTAAGTACATACTCCCCCACACTTTACCTTTGATGTTGGCTGACGATTCCCAGATGGTCTCTCTGGTTCTCGGTTTCCTCCGGGAAAGTGATTTTTATTCTCAGTTTTAAGGTTTTTAATCTCTCTGTGGTATTGGGGCAGGGCGGTGAGTGTTTCGGTGTCTCCCACTGTAAGCAGTGTTCAGAGATTCCCGATTCACCTCCCTGACCGAAATCCTCTTTTCTTCCCCTTTTACTCTGTTTTACCCCCTTTTTTTTATCAAGGATTGGTTAGTCTCCTTTTCCCATATGTACTTCTACATTCTAGCGGTTGTACCCTTTAAGTCACAGGTGGTCTTGCCTGTGCTGCTTCAGCACAGCGTTGGGTTCGTTCTCTTGCTGACTTCCCTCGTTTTGTTTTTACCATTGACACAATGACTGCCCCTTTACGTTTTTAGTCTTTTCCCTTTTATTGTTCTGACTTTCCTGAGATGTCACATTAGCGGAATGGACCACATTTGAAACAAGGGACTGATGACCTTGCTGTTTGGTCCCTTAAACCTCAAACAACCAACCAATCTATAACTTTAACCAAGAACACAACAGAAATCTATGACAGAGTATTTGAAAGAACACTGCTTTACTGAATGAAATATCCATAAAAACAACAAAATTCCACAGTTGTTTGCCTACAGATTTAAAGAGGCATCTGAAAAGTTCTGTGAAGGGTACCATAATACGTTAAAAATGCACTGGATAGGAAGAGTTTCCTCGGCATAAGCACTGAGACATGCCACTAAGCACCCCTACCATGAATATCATTGAAGTGAACCCCCCCCCCCCCCCAGTAGGCTCAAGGTTCTTTCGTCAATTCGTGCATGGTGCACGCATGGCCCCGAGCTATTGGAGCCTGTTCTTACTTCCCTGGCTGTATTTCCTTCACCATGCTCCTCCCTCCCTATCATCACTCCTTCCCCACTGTCCCCTCCTTCCCCTCTCTTGGAGTTCTGATTTATGTCGACCTGGCTATCCACCTGGTTCCACGTATTCTTGGCAATTTTGTTTCTCCTACCTGACTTGGGGTTTAACCTCCACTTCTCAATTTTCTGTTTTTAGTGTGAGCCATTTGGGAAATAACTTCCTCCCTAGCGTCTGTAGTATGGATTCCTGTGCCCACCCATCCTTCCCCTATTCCTCCCCTGTCGTAGTCCCCCTCTGCCTGCTAGATCACCAGTACATGTAGCCAGTCTGTGTGGTGGAGATGTTACGTTCCCATCTGGCCGAGCTCCTTGACAACACAGAGATCACACTACTGATACCTAAAAAGATCCCTACCCACGTAATCCAAGGAGTGGTTGCTTGTCTTCCTGGAGCATTGGAACTCCCAGCAACAGCCGCTGTGCCAGGCAACCCTTGCTGTGGCTGGGTGGCGTCTATGGGGGGAGACCCTGGTAGGAGTGTGTGGTATCAGGACAGATGCTTGGCCCATGAAGCGTATCAAGCTGCAAAATTCTGGCCGTTCTCAAACTGCTATGTCTTCGAACAATAAAGAACCAATTAACGCTGCTTCATATGACCCAGCACTCTCCTCTTCCCTGGCTACACCATGGGAGGAGGGCCAGGTTCGCTGTCTTGGGATGAAACAGTTCCCTTGCTACCTTGTCTGTACTAAGATAGACGGTGACACAATCACAGCCATAAAGCCATCTTTTTGTGGAGAATATAAAGGATAAGTTTGGTGAAGTGGAGTCTGTTAGTAAAATGTAGTTGGTCTCTCTGTTGATCAAAGTTTCTTCTTCCATCCAGTATGCAGCTCTTCATGCTTGTGATCGTCTTGGCAATGTCCCAGTGTCTATTACCCCTCACCAATCTGAGTATGGTCCAGGGAGTGATTTTTCTCTTGGAAACTGATGAGGAACTCAAGGCTAATCTGGAGCAACTAGGCGTTTATTTTATTTGAAGTGTGCAGAAGGGTCATAAAGACAACTGCACCAATACTGGCGCCTTCATCCTCACTTTCAAGGGAGGTAACCTCCCAGAAAAAGTAAAGCTTAGATGCTACGGATGTGATGTGTAGCCACACATCCCATCACCTGTGACGTGCTTTTGGTGCATGTGTTTTGGGCATATGTCTTCCCACTGTACGACGGACCCTCTGTGTGGTGACTGTGGACGCCCACTTCAAGAGGGAAGCCCCTGTGTTCCACAACCTGTATGTGTCAGTTGTCACGATCGCCACTTACCCCACTTGCCAGATTTCCCAGCTCTCAAGACAGAAAAGAGGATCCAAGAGTGCAAGTCCCTGGATCGTCTGGCTTATGCTGAGGCTCGCCAAATATATGACAGACTCCATCAAGTGGCACTTTCTTCAACTTTTGTCTCTCTCACATCATTTCCCCCATCCTACCTCTTCCTTACCTCAACCCTGTCCCCCTCTCCCCTCTCCCCTCCCCGCCACCTTCCCCTTACCACTTGCCTACAGTTCCTACACCCTCCCCTCTTGGAGCTGCTCCGCTCTTGGAGCTGCTCTCCCCTTCATCGGCACCTGCTGGTGATGGAGCCCCCTCCCACCGCCCCAGGGCCCTCCCCTAGCGTCTCTGACAGGAAGCCTAAACCACAACTCAGTCAAGAGATGCAAAATCTGTGAACCATAAGGTCGCCTGCTCTCCTTTGGTTCTGGATCTTGCAGAAGGCTTTTCTCCCTTTGTGCCCTGTGCTCCTCCAACTCCGAAAGAGAAGAAGAAACAAGAGTCCCAGAACAAGATCCCCCCAGTGCCCCTGTAGGTGCCATCTCCCCCATCAGAACTGGAGTCTGACATCTTGTTTATGGTTGTCAACCTGACCTCACTTCTCCTCCCGTATGTCAACCTCGACTTTCGCCTCACAATAATCCAGTGAAATTGCGACGGATATTATCGTCACCTACGGGAAGCACAACACTGGTTTCCTATTATTGTGTTTTCTGTCCTGTTGTTCAAGAAACGCTCTTCCATGATGACCAGTCTCCAACGTTTCATGGTTATCTGTCGGAACCTTGCCAGCCCGAGTATAGCATCTGGAGGGGTCAGCACTTCGGTTCACACTGATTTCATTACTGACTGGATCACCATTCATACCAATCTGGAAACAATAGCCGCTACGATGCAAATGACCCATGCAGTCACTGTTTTAAATGTCTACCTCCCTCAAGGTAGGCCACTTCGTTACATTGAACTGTCTGCTTAATACAGCACCTCCCGCCCCTTTGTCTGTTAATTGACCAAGTAATTACAGACTTACATTTGAGTCGCCTCAAGGACAATTCCCCTGCCCACTTCAGTGCTGCTGATGGCACCTTTACTGCTATCGATCTCATGATCTCTTCCCCTGCTCTCGTGGCTTCCTCTTATTGGGCATCTCATGATGATCTTCGAGACAGTAAACACTTTCCAGTAGTTCTATCGTTCTCCTGCCGCCTTCAGGCAGACAGGCCCCCATGTTGGCCATTCTGCAGGGCTAATTGACCTTTATATAAGACTGCTGTGCACTTCGACACCTCTCTCGAATTGCATTTATGTGGTCGTGCAGGGTGTCTCTGCCACTATTCCTCATGCTGCTGGCACTGCTATCCCCCTGTCCACAGGTCCCCCTCGTCGTCGACCGGTATTGTGGTGGACCAAGGACGTAGCAGTCACTATCGAGGACTGCCGACGGGTTTTGCAGCCATTTTAACGACACCCTTCACAGACCAACCCTGTTGCTTTAAAACGTGCTAAGGCTCACTATCTTATGAAGCAGAGAAAAAAGGAATGCCGGGAGCGCTATGTTTCCTCCTTGGGGACGTATGCCTCTTCATTGCTGGTTTGGTCAAAGTTCAGTAGCCCACTGGGTCACCAGCTATAATCAACTGTCAATGGTTTATCCTCAAAGGTGTTCTGTGTACTGATCCATTGGTCCTTGCAGAACACCTCGTAACACACTTCGTGGCAGCATCGGCGTCCACTTCCTATCCTACCACCTTTCTCTGGCAGAAACGCTGAGTTGAACAGAACCCCATCTGTTTCAACCCTCACCAAGCTGAACCCTGTAATAAACCCTTCACTGAATGGGTATTCTTGCAGGCTCTTACCTCTTCGTGTAACATGGTCCCAGGCCTGGATTCCATCCATAACCATATGATCCAACACTTGGACATTACCTAGAGGCAACATCTACTCAGTCTTCAACCATGTTTGGCTCACAGGTGCCTTCCCCTCGTATTGGCGAGACAGTACACTTGCCCCAGTCCTTGAGCCTAGGAAGAACACAGTGTCTCTCGATAGTTACCGCCCTATTAGCCTGACGAACATACTTTGTAAACTGCTCGAGAGCTTCTGATTACATTGTGTACTCGAATCTCGGGGCCTTTTCTCTCTGTATCTCTGTGACTTCTGGGAAGAACGATCTCCTACACGGAGCGAGGTGGCGCAGTGGTTAGACACTGGACTCGCATTCGGTAGGACGACGGTTCAATCCCGCGTCCGGCCATCCTGATTTAGGTTTTCCGTGATTTCCCTAAATCGCTACAGGCAAATGCCGGGATGGTTCCTTCCAAAGGGCACGGCCAATTTCCTTCCCCATCCCTCCCTAATCCGATGAGACCAATGACCTCGCTGTCTGGTCTCCTTCACCAAAACAACCCAACGATCTCCTACTGACCAATTCCACCGCTTGGAAACAGAAATCTGACAAGCATTTACTGACCTCCAGCAAATTTTCACAGTCTTCTTTGACATTTTAGTTAACCCTCCCTGACTGGAGCTTTCATTCCCCCTTCCGATTTTTACCCGCGAGTTTTTCTCCCACCGGAACTTCCGAGTTCAAGCTTGCCTCAGCTTCCGATTCAGGTGAACCGTATCCAACAGGGTTCTGTGCAAGTGTCCCCCTCTTCCTCATAGCCACCAATAAGCGTGTAATGTCTGTTGGGTCTCTGGTTAACCCGGCTTTGTATAACTTAGATTTTTGCGTCTGGTGCAGCTCTCACTCTGTAGCATCTGCTGAGCACCGGTTCCAAGGCACCATCTGATGGGCCTCTGTGTGGGCCGTCTCCCATGGCTTCCAGTTTTCTCCCTCCAAAACGCGGGTTATGCGTTTTTGCAGCTGACCAACAGTACATCCCGATCCAGAACTTCATTTAGGCGACCAGCTTCTAGATGTTGTAACACAGTCCCGTTACTTGTGCCTTATTTTTTATAAAAGCTGGTGTGGCTGCCCTATATTCGCCACCTGAAGACTAAGTCTATGCAGATGATTAAGGCTCTCCACCTCCTGGCCCACACATCTTAGGGTGCAGATTGTGCTACTCTTCTCTATCTTTACCATGCTCGGGTCCTGTCCAGACTAGATTATGGTAGACACTGTTTTCGCTCAGCGATTTCTTCCACTCTGAAAATAATTGATACTGTTCACCATTGTGAGAAGTATCGGGCTATGGCTGCGCTTGAGGCTAGTCCCATTGTCAGTCTCCTCACAGAAGCAGGGATTCCCCATCTACAAATATGATGGAACCAACTCCTGGTTTCTTACACAATCGTCATTCGCCGATTCCCTGACCATCCTGGGTACCCTGTGAATTTTGCAAACGAGAGATACCGCCCTCCTGATAAGTACTCATGGGTGAGACTACCGGCTGGAATGTCTCTCACTTTCTTCTTTCGGGATCTTCATCTCTTCTCACTGGAATATATCCTGTGTATTTCTTCCCACACACTCCCTTGGATGGTGCCATGATCATGGATTAGGTTTGATCTATCCCATGGTACTAAAGTCTCTGTAGCACCTATGGTCTTTTGGCATCATCTAAGTTCTATCCTAGAAGAGTTCTAGGGTGGTAGAAGCTTCTAAAATGGTGATTCTAAAACGATCAAGTGGGATATGCTTTCACTTGTACTTCTGGCTTAAAGTATTATTTATTGCTGGTATCATGTAGTGTGTTCACATCAGAGCTCCTAGCCATTCACAGGGCCCTCCATTTTGGTACTCACTCCACAGTGTTCTTATATGTACTGACTGAATGAGGACCTGTAGGCATTCGACTGATGCTGATCTGGTCACCCTTTGGTCTCCGCTATCCATTACCTTCTCTCTGTCCTCCAATGTGCTGCCAGCTCAGTTGTCTTCCTCTGGGTCCTTAATCATGTGGGCATCCCATTGAATGAACCATCTGACCATTTCACGGGAGAAGCAGATACTTACTCTCACTCCCTGTCACGGTTCCAGCTGCAGATGTGCGAATCTATGTCAAATCTCTCTTTGCCCAGAAGTGGAATGACATCTGGTGCGCTACTGCTATCAGTAATAAACTTTGCACAATCAAGAAGACTACTGTGGTTTGGCGCTCTTGCTTCTGCTCCTCTCGGAAGGAGTCCACTGT